>NC_091442.1:95754957-95874017 GCF_964237555.1 Oryctolagus cuniculus | reverse complement strand
TTTGATAGTATTCTGTAGATCTTCAACATTGTTTTTTTAGTTTTCTAATTTCTTCTTGTTTTTGGTCTGATTATAAAATTTCCAGAGATTTGTCTTCTAAGTTGGATATTCTTTGTTCTGCTTCACCAATTCTGTTGTTTAGGCTTTCCATCATTTTTAAATTTATTTTATTGAATTTTATTGAATTCTTCATTTCCAAGATTGCAATTTTGATTTCTTTTAAGATCTCAATTTCATGGGAGTTTTCTTTCATGTCATGTAGAGTTTTCATTAGTTCATGGATTTGCTTCTGAATACTTCTAAGTAATCCTATGATCAATCTTTTGAATTCCATTTCTGGCATTTCTTCAATATCATCATCTTCACATTCTAGTATTGAGGTGATGTTTTTCTTTTGGAGGTATCATGTTGTTTTCCTTATTCTTATTTCTTAGTTGCTGTGTTTATTGTTTGTCATTTGTAGAGATACTTGTTGGTTTCTTTTTTGTTTTGTTTCTTCCTGTGATGACTTTTTATCTTTGGGCTATGCCTCTGGGCTTAGTGGTATGTCTACTTTTTCAGTGCATACCCAGAGGCTGTGACCAGGGAGCTGTGTTCAGTGCTCTAGGGTAATGGGAGTGTGTCCAAGGTAACACCCAAGTTGGGCATGGTAAATCTCTCTCTCTCTTTTTTTTAATTAGAGGGGAAGTTTGTTCTACTCTGTTGGTTTTGTCTCATTCTCACCTCCTCTCCTCAAAGGAGACCAGTGCCTGGGTGCTAGTGCCAGTGGGTTCAGCATTCATCCATGCTGTCCCAAGAAACACACAAAGGATCTGTGCAGTCCATGGCATGAGCATGGGTCACACAGAAATGACCCTCACCAGAGAATCAGGGAGCTTTGAGCATGTGGAGCCATCCAAAGTGACTGGCTAAAGTCTCAGCCACACCCTGTACCCTTCCACATAGCCACAGTGTTTTCACAGTCCTGGCACACAAGCCTCCCACAGTTCTGATCACCCAGCCCATGTCAGTTCTCCCCGCCAGACTCAGGTGTCTCCGCTTGGCTAGTTACTGGGTGCGTGCACACTAGCTGGCTCAGCTGTTATATATGTCCAAAATGGCATTTGCTCTGTCTTGGCTTGTTACAGGATGCCAGTGCAGGGTTGTTGGAGAGAGAGAAATGTGTCCCCCCCCCTTTTTTTTTCTCTTCTAATTTGGCAAGTACACTGTCCCCTATAGGGCTCCAAGCTGTTTTGAGTCCTGGCTGCTCCACTTCTGATCTAGCTCCTTGCTATTGTGCCTTGGAAAGAAGCAGAAGTTGGCCCAAATGCATGAGCCCCTGCCTCACACGTGAGACTGGATCAAGTTCCTGGCTCCTGGCTTCTGCTGGGCCTAGACTTGCCTGTTGGGGACATTTGGGGAGTGAACCATCAGATGTAAGATCTCTTTCTTTCTCTATTTCTCTTTCTCCTCTCTCTCTATCACTCTTTCAAATAAACAAAATAAATCTTTTAAAAAATTAAACATTAAATATAGAATGCAATATATATATTTCAGATCTGTTATATTTCTTTAATGAGAAAACAAAAAACAAAAAATAATTTTAAAACCATGGAATTACAAAAAGTAGATTTTTAAAAATTTATTTAGTTTTTTTGACAGGCAGAGTGGACAGTGAGAAAGAGAGACAGAGAAAAAGGTCTTCCTTTTGCCGTTGGTTCACCCTCCAATGGCAGCCGCGGCTGGCATGCTGCGGCTGGCGCAACGTGCTGATCTCAAAGGCAGGAGCCAGGTGTTCTCCTGGTCTCCCATGTGGGTGCAGGGCCCAAGCACTTGGGCCATCCTCCACTGCACTCCCAGGCCACAGCAGAGAGCTGGCCTGGAAGAGGGGCAACTGGGACAGAATCCAGCGCCCCTACCAGGACTAGAACCCTGTGTGCTGGCACCGCAGGTGGATTAGCCTATTGAGCCATGGCCTAGTGAGCCTATTGAGCCGGCCAAAGTAGATTGATTTTTAAAAAATTTTTCTAAAATTGGTAGACTTAGTATTAGAAATGGAATTTGGCCGGTGCTGTGGCTCACTTGGCTAATCCTCCGCCTGCGGTGCTGGCACCCCGGGTTCTAGTCCCCATTGGGGTGCCGGATTCTGTCCCGGTTGCTCCTCTTCCAGTCCAGCTCGCTGCTGTGGCCTCGGAAGGCAGTGGAGGATGGCCCAAATGCTTGGGCCCCTGCACCCGCATGGGAGACCAGGAGGAATCACCTGGATCCTGGCTTCAGATCGGTGCAGAGCGCTGGCTGTAGCGGCCATTTGGGGGGGGGGGTGAACCAATGGGAAAAGGAAGACCTTTCTCTCTGTCTGTCTCTCTCACTGTCTAACTCTGCCTGTCAAAAAAAAAAAAAAAAAAAAAAAAAGAAATGGAATTTATGGAGCTGGTGTTGTGGCTTAGCAGGTTAAGCCACCGCCTACAGTGCTGGCATCCAATGTGGGCACTGGTTTGACTCCTGGCTGCTCCACATCTGATCCAGCTCCCTGCTAATGTGCCTGGGAAAAGCAGAGAATGGCTCAAGTGCTTAGGCCCCTGAACCCACATGGATACCTGGATAAAGTACCTAACTCCTGGCTTCAGTCTGGCCCAGCTCTAGCTGTTGCAGCCATTTGGGAATGAACCACTGGATGGAAGATCTCTCTGTGTGTCTGCCTCTACCTCTCTCTCTCTCTAACTCTGTCTTTCAAATAAAAAATAAATAAATCTTAAAAAAAAAGAAATGGAACTTCTGAAGACCATATGATTATGTGACAAAAGCTTATTTGAATCTTTTAGTAATGTAAGCAAATAAAACACTCAACTCCTAGAATAATCCTGTCTCCTTACTGCTATAACTGATATACTAGGAATTGAAATCCTTGAAATGGTTAACAGTACAGGCTCTGGAGTCAGGCTGTCTGGTTTAATCTTGGCTCAGTGACTTCTTGGTTTGGGCAAGTTATTTAATATCTCTGAATCTCAGTACTTTCTCACAGGATTGTTACAAGAAATAATTGAGATATTACTCCTATAAGAAGCTCAGAATAGTGCTGACAAATGCTCAGTAAATATTGGCTACACAGTTTCCATTTAGTTATCTTTTTCAATAAAAAGTTACACTATATAAAGTAATGTAGCACAAGTGAACAACCGTTGCAGTTTCCTATGTGTAAATTACTTTAAAATTATGTACAATGTCTGCAATGTTCAATAAAATGTTTCTCCATAATGGTTTCACTTACCAAAGATTATTTTGAAACAAATGGATTACTTTTTATCTACCAAGAAAGTACTATATCTTACCTTTATTTTTTATTGAGTTGGAGGGCATTTTACAACCACAGATAATTTTGTTTTCTAGTTGAACCTGAGTCTCAACAAATAGTACTTTTTGTGCCTGAGAAAGAAACTTCCTAAACCACTGTTACTTTGCTAAGCAAGTTGCAATACAAAGAAAAGATCTGACAAGCATTTGTTTAGAGGATTTATTCTTATTCCAAACTTCAGGAGTTAATAAGACTCTAAGGAGGCCAACATTGTGGCACAGTGGGGTAAAGCCACTATCTGCTCTGCCAACATCCTGCATGGAGGCCAGTTTGTGTTCTAGCTGCTCTACTTACAATTTAGCTCCCTGCTGATGCACCTGGGAAAGCAACAGTAGATGGCACAAGCACTTGGGCCCTTGCTCCCACATGGGAGACCTGGAAAAAGCTCCTGGCTCCTGACTTCAGCCTAGCTTAGCTCTGGCTGTTGTGGCCATCTAGGGAGTGAATCATCAGATGGAAGATCTCTCTTGCTCACTCTCTTGCTTGCTCGCTCACTCACTCTGACTTTGAAATAAATAAATAGGGGGCCAGCGTTGTGGCTCATTTGGTTAATCCTCTGCCTGAGGCACCGGCATCCCATATGGGTGCCGGGTTCTAGTCCTGGATGCTCCTCTTCCGGTCCAGCTCTCTGCTGTGGCCCGGGAGGACAGTGGAGGATGACCCAAGTCCTTGGGCCCTTGCACCTACATGGGAGACCAGGAGGAAGCTCCTGGCTCCTGGCTTCATGCCAGCTGTGGTGGCCATTTGGGGAGTGAACCAACGGAAGGAAGACCTTTCTCTCTCTCTTGCTCTCACTGTTTATGACTCTACCTGTCAAATAAATTTAAAAAAAAGAAAAAAAAAACAAAATAAATAAATAAATAAAATATATTAAAAATAAGTCTTCAAACAGCACAAAGGAGATAAAACTTTAAAAATTAAGTAAAATGATATAGAACTAAAATAGATATAGTTCCCTTTAAACGGTCAAGCCAACTTCTTTTTTTTTTTTTAAGATTTATTTATTTATTTATTTGAAAGGTGGAGTTACAGAGAGGCAGAGTCAGAGAGAGAGAGAAGTCTTCCATCTGCTGGCTTACTCTCCAAATGGCCTCAATGGCCAGGGCTGAGCCAGGCTGAAGCCAGAAGCCAGAAGTTTCATTTGGGTCTCCCACATAGGCGCAGGGGCCCACGCACTTGGGTTATCTCTGCTTTTCCCAGGCCATTAGCAGGGAGCTGGATGGGAAGTGGAGCAATCAGAACTTGAACTGGCACTCAAATGGATACTAGCACAGCAGACAGTGGCTTAACCTGCTATGCCACAGGACCAGCCCCAGTCAAGCCAGCTCCTAATCAAGGTCAGAAACTACTATGCAGGCTTAGTAATTACAAGTATCTTAAGCCTTTAAAAGTGTCTTGGTTTTTCCAGAGGCCTTCAGGTTTCAAAGTCAGAGCACAAGATACATCATATTCATATTCATATACATCATATTGCTTTATAAGAGGGGAGGGGAGGCTGGGGGAGTGAAGATAGATAGATAGATAAATAGATAGATAGATAAACATCCAGAATTTTTTTTAGTGAAATAACACTTTATTAATGATTATTATATTTACTGAAGTACTTTATCATCCATATTCCTCACTCATGCAACCATCTGCGTGTCATATGCTAGCAAGATATTTTCAGATTAATGTTTCATAAAGGGCCACTTATTTGAGCCCTGACTACAATACAGTACCTTAAAATTCCACACTATTCTGAGTAACCCATGGGCTTAAGCAATGTACTCTTTGAATTAAATGACCTCTGGAATATTCTACCATAGAAATTCTATCAAATCATAAGGGGAGATGGTAGAGCTAAACATCTGAATTCTGTACGATTCATCATTCTAATTATATCACCTAGGGAGGCCATCTGGCCAGCTGTCAAGAGCCTCAGGAACCTCATTTATGGTGATAAATTAAGAACACTTTCTGAATCTACTTTGCAGGCTCAAAACTTGAATTTTGGTTAGGGCATTGAAATCCAGCTCTTCTCTAGGCAGACTTATCCAAGCTTACAGAGACTGAAATGTCATTAATTTACAGAGGACAATGAAATGTTCAAGTGAGTAGTATTTGTATTAATAGAACCAGTGCATTTACTCTTTATAGACAAAACTATGTTATGACATAACTTTTAGGAGTACGCATGCAGAACAAGAGGAGGCACATTAGGAAGAAACTTGTCATGTGGCCTTGAGTATTTTAAATCTATGACTCCACCTCTCTTCCTCTGTAATAGAACTGAGCACAATATATAGCTACACATAGGCCAGTAGCTTCATTTGAGGGTGGGAAGAGATTTGCATATGAGCAGGGATTATACAGATAAAGGGAGGGTATATGTAGAGAACATTCCAGGCATATGTAATAGTATATAAGAGGGCACCTGAGATTATTTTTGGAAAAATAGAGGTTAGTCTACTTAAATATAAAATGTTGAAATCCATGCATACTAGGAGTTTTCAACAGTTTTATGAAAAATGTTCATTAGGAAAAAGTATTGATTATGAAATTTTTTTTGCAGCAAAATGAACTTAGCTTTTACTTCCATTTTCCATGGACTTTATTTTTAATTTAAAAAATTATTTTAAGTTATACAAGTTTCATGTATTTCATATATACAAATTTAGGAACATCCTACCCACACTCCAGCTCATCTTCCTCCTCCCTCTTCCATTCCCACTCTTACTTTTTACAAAGTTTGAAAAAACACTGAGGATCACTAGCCATCAGGGAAATGCAAATCAAAATCACAATGAGGTTTTACCTCACTCCAGTTAGAATGGCTCTCATACAGAAATAAACAAACAAATGCTAGCGAGGATGTGGAGAAAAAGGCAGCCTAATCCACTGTTGGTGGGAATGTGAACTGGTGGAGTGGAAGACAGTATGGAGATACCTCAGAAATTTGAATATAGACCTACCATACGACCCAGCCATCCCACTCCTGGGAATTTAATGAAACCAAAAGAAGTCAGCATTTGAAAGAGTTATCTGTACCCCATGTTCATTGCAGTACAATTCACAATGGCTAAGATATGGAATCAACCCAGATGTCCATCAACTGTTGACTGGATAAAGAAATTATAGTACATATACACTATGTAGTACTACTCAGCTATAAAAAAAAGATGAAATCCTGTCTTTTGCAACAATATGTACCCAACTGGAAACCACTATACTTAGTGAAATAAGCCAGTCCCAGAAAGATATCATATTTTCTCTGACTTGAGGTAATTAAGAGTACCTAAAATGTAATGTATCAGAGTGAAATGGACATCTTGAGATTTGATGAGTGTTTATAGCCCTTGTTTCTTCTGTTAAGGAACAGTGGGTTTTTCTTCATACTATTTGTTGAACTCTTTTTCTTTTCTTTTCTTTTCTTTTCTTTTCTTTTCTTTTCTTTTCTTTTTTTTTTATTTTTGACAGGCAGAGTGGACAGTGAGAGAGAGAGACAGAGAGAAAGGTCTTCCTTTGCTGTTGGTTCACCCTCCAATGGCCCCCACGGCCGGCGCACCGTGCTGATCCGATGGCAGGAGCCAGGTGCTTCTCCTGGTCTCCCATGCAGGTGCAGGGCCCAAGCACTTGGGCCATCCTCCACTGCATTCCCTGGCCACAGTAGAGAGCTGGCTTGGAAGAGGGGTAACCGGGACAGAATCCGGTGCCCTGACCGGGACTAGAACCCAGGGTGCCGGCGCCACAGGTGGAGGATTAGCCTAGTGAGCCGCGGTGCTGGCCTGAACTCTTTTACTTAGTGTAGGGTTAACTTTATGATCATGAAGTTAACTGAAAATAGATCCATGGACTGTAAGTATCCTGCATAATGGTTGAGAAGTAAGGGAGAGACAGATGAGTGATGAAAATTGCAATAGTTCAGCATGTGTGAGGCGTACAGAGTGAAGGAAATGTCAAGAGGTGAGGGTGGGGGCCAGCATTGTGGCATATCAGATGAAGCCACTACCACCTATGTTTTGGCATCCCATAAGGGTACAGGCTTGTGTCCTGGTTGCTCCGCTTCTTATCCAGCTCCCTGCAAATGGCCTGGGAAAAGCAGCGGATGATGGCTCAGATGTTTGGGCCCCTGCCATCTGTGTTGGAGACCTGGATGAAGCTCCTGGCTCCTGGACTTGGCCTGGCTCAGTGCTGGCTGTTGAGGCCATCTGGGGGGTGAACCAACAGATGGAAGATCTGTCTCCCCCCCCCCCCCCGTAACTCTGCCTTTCAAAATAAATAATTTTTTTTTAAAAGAGGTGAAGGTGGAATGGCAGCAAAGACAAGCGCACATGAAGGCCTTGAAAGGCACAAGAAAGAGTTTAGAGTTTATCCTCAAAATAATGGGGAACTAGTGAGGAATTTTACGTGGGAGAGTAACATCGGTAGTATTTGTGGTTTAGAAAGACCGTTCTGCCAGTAGTGAAGAGTGTAAATTGGAAGAATGCAAGAATCACAGCACAGGGATGTTTTAGTAACCTGGGTCAGAATAAAGCAGCTGAGGAAATGGAGAGAAGGAGGTACAGTATACAGGACTGAATCATCACTAGTTACGGGCATACATAAAAAGGGAACAAGCAAAGCTGAGATACAGATTTCTTGTGAGGGGATGGTGGTGGCAAGTACAGTCAGGGCTCATAGGGAAGTGAGGATAGGGTGGGCAGAAGGAGGATATAGTGAGTTCAATTTAGAGTTTAGACATTTTGAACTCAGGTTTCTGTGCAATATCTAAATAGAGTTGTTCTATCGGCTGTTGAATATTTGGGTTTCATATTTAGATGAAATCTGAACAAGAGATTTAGAGCTTACCAGCAGATAAACAGTAAGATAATAGAAACCCCAGAGTGGCTTATAGCTTGTTGAGAATGTGTGGAATGAGGATGATAATGAACATGTAGTTGTAGTTGTAGGCCTGGATGCAGTCCATTGTGCTTAGCCAAAATTATAAAAAATTGACATGACAGAAAATAATACCTGTCTTGTTCTGTGTGCATTCTGGCAAAGGCTAGTGAAAGTGGAGTAATTCTAGTACATGACTGGAAGCTCCATAAGGGGACCAGTACGTGTTTTAGTCCCCACTATTATACCATTGTAGATGTCAGTGCTGGGCTTATGCCAACCAGCCTTCCTATTGCTATGGGTTGGTTGACTACACTTGATTAAACTGCATATTCATATCTGGAATTTCACATTAAGGACATTGTCCATACAACACATGATATAATATGGGATAAAGAAGTAGGAGAATAGACCCATAAACTCTCTAGGCAGTTGGACCCTGTGATCATGGGTACCTTTTGCTATTTTGTGTTGAAAACAAGACTGGAGTAAAATACGTGGGTGTTTGGAAAGACTGGTAATGTTTGTCTCATTAGTAATTATTTAGGAAGAGAAGGAATATATGTATACACACACACACACACACTTAAAATTGTGCATCTCTATTTGAGTTCACAGCAAGGAGCTAATTAAATTTACTCATTGCATGTTATTTTCCAAATGGCAACTTCTTGGAAGGTACGTTGAGCTAACAATCACATAATTAAATATCCTGTTCGTCTTTGTTAAATGGCTTTAATGGAGATCAGAAGGATATTTCATTGGGCTAGCTTAAGTCAAGGTCTTTTGAGACTCAAGGGGGAGAATCTGTTTATTTGCCTTTTCTAACTTCTGGAAGATGCCTGCATGACTTAGTTCATGACCCCTTCCTTGTATCATTCTAACTTTTCCTGCCCCCATTGTCAAATATACCACTTTTTCTCTGTGACAAATCTTTCTTTGCTTCTTCTTTTTGTAAAAACTTGTGGTAAAATATACATAATATTTACTATTTTACATTGTTGTGCAACCATCATCACCATCATTTCTAACAAAAGATTTTTTATATAATGACCATTTTAAAAAAAATCCATTTCAATCTTTCCCTTCTATGTGACATATAGAAAGGATCATGGCTTTGTAGTTATGGATAAGTTTCAGATTTCTCTGATCTCGGGGCCGGTGCTGTGGCGTAGCAGGTAAAGCCGCCGCCTGCAGTGCCGGCATCCCTTGTGGGTACCGGTTCTAGTCCTGGTTGCTCCACTTCTGATCTAGCTCTCTGTTATGGCCTGGGAAAGCAGTAGAAGCTAGCCCAAGTCCTTGGGCCCCTGAACCTGTGTGAGAGACCTGGAAGAAGCTCCTGGCTCCTGGCTTCAGATCAGCGCAGCTCCGGCTGTTGCGGCCAATTGGAGAGTGAACCAGCAGGAGAAAGACCTTTGTTTCTCTCTCTGCCTCTCCTTCTCTCTGTGTAACTCTGACTTTCAAATAAATAAATAAATCCTTAAAATTTCTCTGATCTTCAGTTAACTCATCGTTAACTCATCTATAATGTTTAACAGCTGTATTTCACATATTTTACATCATATGTGAAGAGTCTAGCACAGGGTCAGACTTTTTGCACTTCATAGCTTAGATCTAGTATATATGATCATATAAACTTTGTTTTTCCATATTTCTTTTGAGGCAGATATGTTAACATGTATGTAACACTAGATTTTTAAAAATATATATTTATTTATTAATTTGAAAGGCAGAGTTACAGAGAGACAGAAGCAGAGAGAGAGAGAGAGAGAGAGAGAGAGAGAGAGAGATGTCTTCCATCCATGGATTCACTCCCCAAATGGCTACAATTGCCAAAGCTGGGCGAATCTGAAACCAGGAGCCAGGAGCCTCTTCTATGTCTCCCACATGGCTAAAGGGGCCCACAGACCCAGACCACCTTCCACTGCTCTCCCAAACCACAGCAGAGAGCCGAATTGGAAATGGAGAAGCCAGGACTTGAACTGGCATCCACATGGGATGGCACTGCAGGCAGCGGCTTTACCTGCTATGCCATAATGCCAGCTCCAACACTAGATCCCAACTGCTTTACCTGTGTAGCTGAACTTGACCCTTATGTTGTATCCAGATGCTTAATTGCCCTTTGACTTTTCATTGGCTTTGGAAGGAAATAAAGAAGATGGGAATGGAGAGAGGCCAAGGCATATATTTCTTCACTACCTTCCTTTCTATTTATATTATCTTGTTTAATAATTATTTACTTAAGAGGCAGAGTGAGAAAGAGAGAGAGAGAGAGAGAGAGGGAGAGGGAGAGAGAAAGATGAAAATGGAGAGAGAGAGAGAGACAGACACAGAGAGTTCTTATTTGCAGGTTCATTCCCCAAATGCCCACAACTGCTGGTAGCAGGAAATCAATTACTTGAGCTATCAGTGTTGCCTGCCAGAATCTGCATTAGCAGGAAGCTGGAGTCAGGAGACAGAGGTGGAAATCAAACCTAAGTATTCTGATATGGAAGGCTGGCAATGAACCAAAGTCCTAATCTCTAGGCTAAACCCCCACCTCTTGGGAAGTGATTTTTAAATGTTCATCTGCTGAAAGTCATAGTTCCTGATCTGCAGTCCTCTCTTATAGCTCATGTAACTGCTCCCTCTTCTTGCCTTTTCAGCAATAGTCCCACTAGATATATGGTAACTCCTGCTGTTGCTAAGCAGAGCAAACGTGACCATTTCTCATTGCTTTCTTAACCTCCTGACCATATTTATTTCAAAAGTCCTCTCCTTGAAAAGATCTTCAATTACGCTTGAAATGAATCTTGGTCAGGACTCCATTATGTACAACAGCTGGTGAGGCTACGTCAGCTGCTGCAAGGGTGAATAATAGAGGGTCTTACTTGCTTGCTTTCTCCATCCACTGGCCTCTGAGAAACCTAGGACTTGGTGAAACACACTTTGCAAAACACTGTCCAAGGAAATACAAGCCTTGTCCAGTGTTGGGATGCCATCTCTAAACTACGCTGTTTCAGTAACATTACTTAACCATGCAAACACATTTCAGAAGAACGTGAAAACACAGCTTCAGATCTTAGCTCCATTTCTAGAATTTACTGTTACCACCTTTTGTAGTAATCCATATGTTGTATTACATTTGGTTGGCTGCTTGGTTTGGGGATCCACAGGCTGGTCTCACTTAGCATACAGACAAGATGGGGCTGGCACTGAGGCATAGCTGGTAAAGCCACCATGGCAGTGCTGGCATCTCATTTGGGTGCCAGTTTGAGTCCTGGCTACTCCAGCTCTCTGCTATGGCCTAGGAAAGCAGCAGAAGATGGTTCAAGTCCTTGGGCTCCTGCACCCATATGGGAGACCTGGAAGAAGCTCCTGGATCCTGGCTTTGGACTGGCACAGCTCTGGCTGTTGCAGCCAATAAGGGAGTGAACCAGTGGATGGAAGACCTCTCTCCTCTGCTTCTCCTTCTCTCTGTATAACTCTGACTTTCAAGGAAGGAAGGAAGGAAGGAAGGAAGGATGGAAGGATGGAAGGATGGAAGGATGGAAGGAAAGAAGGGAGGGAGGGAGGGAGGAAGGAATACAGACAAGAATGAGAACTTGGATTTGATTTAAGATCAATTTATTTCACTTTGGTTTACTACTGAAGCAGCCAACAGATAATGTAAAGAATACAAGATCAAAATGTGTGCGTGTTATCCTACTATATGTTGCTTTCCCAGTTCCTAAAATGTGTGGTTGGGGAAAGCTCATGCAGAATGAAAAATCTACCAGGTCAGGAAATCCAAACTATGAACTTTCTTTATGTGACTATGTGACTGAAAGAATCTCATCAGCATTCAAAAAAAAAAAAAAGTCCCAACCCATTATTATAGATGGCAATTTTGTTGTGTCATCTCTACATTGTTTTGAAACTGACCAGATGGAAGTGTAAATGCAACAGACTTAGTCATGCTCTACCACATATATTAATGGCATTACTTTTAGTATTTCTGAAAACATACCTATTTTTTGGATTTTCCATAACAAAGGAATTCAGTGGAGACCTGACATGTTTCCTGAGGTTAGGCAAGTTAGTTAGAATCTGGACTACTAGAGAATTCATGTATCTTTTCTACCTCCTTTAAGTCCTCACCTTTATGTCTCATCCTGCCCTCAAGGGCTAAAGGAAGCGCAGATTGGAATTAGGCTTCAATTAATTATTTTTTTTTTTTTAGTGAAGAGTTAAGTTAAAAAAAAAAAAAAGAGCTACTTGAGGCCAAATAGCTGGCCAGTGGCCCCAAGTATATTTCACAGAATTCATACACCATTGTGGCCTTCTTTATATAAAGTCATCATCTACACTTTACTTATTTTTTAAAAGTATTTATTTATTAATTTGAAAGGCAGGTTTACTTTATACAGAGAGGCAGAGAGAGAGAGAGAGACACAGAGAGGTCTTCCTTCCATTGGTTCATCCCCAGATGGCCACAATGGCCAGAGCTGTGCCGATCCAAAGCCAGGAGCAAGGAGCTTCTTCCAGGTCTCCCATGCAGGTGCAGGGGCCCAAGCACTTGGGCCATCTTCTACTGCTTTCCCAGGCCATAGAAGAAAGCTGGATTGGAAGTGGAGCAGCCGGGACTCAAACAGGTATCCATGTGGGATGCCAGCACTGCAGGTGGAGGCTTTACCTGCTATGCCACAGCACAGGCTCCATCTTTACTTATTTTTGTTGTGATTTTTCATGCACTTGGTTCTAGTTGCAAATGAATGAGATGGTGGTCACATATGAAATTAACAAAAAGAAAAATACTACAACATTCCCTGTAGGCAGAGAATGGTTTGTTTCCCATAAATACTTCTAGGAAATTTTGAAGAATCAAGAAATACATACATAGATTACATCAAAAGAAAAAATTATCACATAGGATTAAAAGATTGTTAAATTACTCTCAGGATTGTGGGATTTGGTATGAATTTTCACAAATAGGAAGATGATAGCTTGGGGAATCTTGGAAAGCAAGTTGTAGGAATTGTCATATATCTTTCATTCATTCCATCATTCTTTCTGTTTAGTGCTTATCAAGGACTGAAGACTGTTTTAATTGTTGGGGATACAGCACTGGATGGAGTATCAGGTCACTGTCTTTAGAGAATTAACATTTTTGTTGGGGAGATACAAATAAGAGAAATAGTAGTTTCTTTTAAAAAAAAGTGGTAGTTTCTCTGATACACAGAGAATTAGAATATGTACTGTGATGAGACTAAAGGAATTTAGATGAAGTAGTCTTTGAAGATCTCTGTGAGGAGGTGACTTTAAAAGTAAAATCTGAATGTGCAAAATTAATCATAAAGTCTCAGGGAAAAGCATTTTCTAAATAAGAATTTGTTGGTTCCTAAAATAAGAATAGGTGTGGGTTTTGTGGTGTTCAGAGCTAAGTGTCTGGGGGACACTTAGTGAATCAAGAGGAAGGCATAGAAGTGGGCAGTAGCAGATCAGCAGAGTGTGTGAGCCTAGATCAGTATTTGGATTTCACTGTGATTGTGATGGGAAGCTACAATCAAAGAGAACAATGACATTATTTGATTTATGTGTTCAAAGTTGTTCCTAAATTGCTGTGTAATGCATGGATCACAGGGAAGCCAAAGTAAAAGCAGGCAGAACAACTGGGAGACTACTGTAGTGCACTCTGGACAGAGATGGAAGTATTATGGATCAGTTTGCTAATGGGGGAGAAGAAGCAGATTTGGGATATGTTCTGGAAGAAGACCAGTAGGACTTCCCGATGGACTAACTGGAAGGAGGGGGAAGTGGTGAGATACAGGGAGAAATGAAAATAACTTCAAAATGTTTGGTTTGAGCAAAGTAAGTATCTGGTAGTGGTACTTACTGAGACAGGAAAATGGGCAAAGAAGTTTTGAAGAATGCATGTTTTGTTTTGGGCACATTAAGTTTGGTATATTTATTAGATATCCAAGAAGAAATACAAAGTAAACAGTTTGTTATAACTCTGGAAATCTGGGAAGAGGTCAAGACTAAAACTATAGCTGGGAAGAGGTCAAGACTAAAACTATGGATTTGGGAGTCTTGGTAAAACAGGTGAAATTTAAGGGCAGGAGATTGGTTGAGATCACTTCTAGGTTGTGTGTAATAAAAGCAAGAGCCTGAGGACAAAACTGGGAGCACTGTAAGGTTCAGATACACAGCAGGGATGCCATCAAGCACATCTGAGATGAAATGGTCATTGAGGAGGAAAAGGGAAATTATGCTGTCAAGGAACCAAGAGCATACAGTTAAGTCGGGGGAGAGCAGTCAACTGTTCTGAATGTAGGAAAGAAGTGAAAACAAAAAGGTTGTCACTGGATTAGTCACCGTGCAGGTGATCAGTGATCTTAACAAGAGCAGTCTCACTGAAGTAAGGGGGGGGGTGAAGGACTGATTGGAATAGGTTGAGGGGGAGATGTCAGTCAGAACATAGAACAACTATAGATGTGTAAGCCATTTTGGAGGTACAGAGAAAGAAGACAGGAAAAAAGGGTAAGAGGAATGCTGCTGGGCGCACTGAGGGCCTCAATGAGCTCAGTGGCCGTTAATGTAAAAGGGGCCCAATAACACCAGTTACCTTTGTGTATATCGAGTGATGCTCATCTACTCTTGGGTGGCACAGAGTAGGTGAATAGTTGGTTTTAACCAGAGTTTAGGCTCTGCTGCATGAAAATGATGGAGAAAAAGAGATGTGAAGAAGTTAAGCTTGCTTATATTAGCAAGTAAAGTTGGATCCTCAAATTTAAGCTTGGTTTTGATAGAAATAAGTAGGCTAAAGATACAGCAGTAAGAAAACAAGAGAAGCCAGTGGTCTACATGCTTTGGTAGGGGTCAAAGTGTTGATGGTGTGGGAATATTATGTAAGAGAGTTGAGTGGATAGAAATTAGTGGTCAGAAAGTATAAGCATACTGTTACATGTGGGAAGCTGCAAGATTAGTGACAGGTATTATGTAATTATGTTTTACCCATCACTTATTTTCTTTTGGAGTAATTAAGTTCTCCAGTGTATTATTCTGGTGATGGAGAATATGACCCATTTAGCTAAACAGTAGATGACAGTGTGTTACATTAGTCAAAAATATTCCAAGGAGAGTTTCAATAAAGATGACTTTGGCATGTGCCATTCATTAACAAGCATTTTTTTTTTTTAAAGATTTACTTTATTTGAAAGACACAGAGTGAGAAAGAGAGAGAGTGAATCTGCCATCTGCTGGTTTATTCCCCAGGTGGCTGCTATGACCAGGGCTGGGCCAGACCAACACTAGGAGCCAGGAACTTCTTCCGGGTTTCCTACATGCCTACAGAGGCTTAAGTGCTTGGATCATCCTCTGCTGCTTTCCCAGGTGCATTAGCAGGGAGCTGGATGGGAAGTGGAGAAGCCAGTACATAAACCGGTGCCCATATGGGATGCCAGTGCAGGCAGCAGCTTAACCTACTATGCCACAACGCCAGTCCCACTAATAAGCTTCTTTAAATTAATAATTGAGGGGCCATTGCTGTGGCACAGTGGGTAAAGCTGCAGACTGGGATGATGGCATCCCATATGGGCACTGGTTCATTTCCTGGTTGCTCCACTTCTGATCCAGTGCCCTGCTAATGCTCCTGGGAAAGCAATGGTAGTTGGCTTGAGTGCTATGGTTCCTATACCTACGTGGGTGACCCAGAAGAAGCTCCTGGCCCCTGGCTTTGGAGTGGCCTAACTCTGGCCATTGTGGTCGCTAGGGAAGTGAACCAGTGGATCAAAGAACTCTCTCTGTAATTTTGCCTTTAAAAAAAAAGCGATTAATAATGTATTAGTAGGGGCTGGCGCTGTGGCATAGCAGGTAAAGCTGCTGCCTGTAGTGCCGGTATCCTATGTGGGTGCCAGTTGGAGTCCCAGCTGCTCCATTTCCCATCCAGCTCTCTGCTATGGCCCGAAAAAGCAGTAGAAGATGGCCCAAGATCTCTCACGTGGGAGACCCAGAAGAAGCTCCTGGCTCCTGGCTTTGGATCAGCACAGCTCTAGCCATTGTGGCCATCTGGGGAGTGAACCAGCAGATGGAAGACCTCTCTCTCTCTTTCTCTCTGCCTCTGCCTGTGTAAATCTGCCTTTCAAATAAATAAATCTTTAAAAATTAATGTATTAATAGTCTGTGTGCCTGTTCTGATGCACTACAGACACACATAGAAAAAAGAGGCTGGCACTGTGGCATAGTAGGTAAATCTACCTACCGCCTATGATGCCAGCATCCCAAATGGACACAGGTTCCAGTCCCTGCTGCTCTACTTCTGATCCAGTTCCCTGCTGATGTGCCTGGGAAAGCAGTAGAGCTCTGTCCAACTACTTGGACCCCCGCCACTCATAGACGTGGAAGAAGCTCCTGGCCCCTGGCTTTGGACGGGGTCAGCTCTGGTGGTTGCGGCCATTTGGGGAATGAACCAGCGGATGGAAGCTCTCTTCCTCTCTGTGTTTCAAATAAAATAAAAATCTTAAAAATACTTTCACATTAACTCGTTTAAAAGATATTTTATGCAGTTTTTTACCAGACAATTTGGAAGTACTTTCCAACAAGGCCTCGGTTTTTAATGCTTGGTGGACTCCAAAGTTTGTCTCCCAGTCCTGCAGCACCCATGTCCAATCAGCAGCTCCCTACACAAGCCTCTTGGCTCATGAATACTGGCAGAAGGAAGGACGCAGGTACTTTTTCTTTAAATAATGACATTGCGCATGGAGGTCAGTTCCAAGTCCATGTCTTGGTTATTTGCACGATGATTATCTGTGCCTTTTTTTTTTTTTAATTTGTAACGCAGAGAATTAATGACGGTTTGCTTCTTATGTCTATTATCAGAGGAAGACTTGAAATTCCTCTGGAGAAGAGGCCAAGTAGGAGCTTTAGAACAGAAAGTGCAACCCAATATAGGAGCCCATTAAATATGCCCCAGGACAACCTCAAATGTGTTCTGCCAACTCAAATTCCAGTTGCTTCCCACCCTTTTCTTCTGATTCTCTACATTCTCTTGGGCTGAAACGAGAAGCAAGAACGGAGCAGGGAGCTTTGGAAAAGCGGAGGACGCCCAGCAGACCGGTTAAACACGTCTGCGGGGACCCAGGGGCGAGGCGGTCGAGTCAGCAGTCGCGAGGATCCAACTCCGGCTCCACGCCGTGGTCAGCTCCAGGCGCCGCCACATTTTACAAAACAGCCTGAGGCGCTGGCGCTCCAATCAGCCGGGGGCCCCCTTCTTCTTACCCGGGCCAGGGACTCCCCCACTCCAAGCCACCGAGGTCCCCACCCGTCACCCTCGCGGGCACGCGAGCTGCGCACGGGTGCGGCCTCCTGACGGAGGGCGGGCGTGCGCTTGTTGGCCGCGGCATCCTCCCGCCTGCCGGAAGGAGCGCGGCGCCAGCGTCCTGCCGCCTGTCCGTCACGCAGCCGCCCACGCAGTTGCCGATTCCGATTGGTCCGAGGCCCAGGCTAGCCCTCTCCCAGCCCCGCCCCCCTCGGCGGACAGACAGACCGGAGGGCGGGGCGGCGGCGGTACCGCCTCTTCGGCGGCCGCGGGCGGGCGGGCCCGCCCAGCTGTCAGTTACGGGGGCAGCCCGGCGGGCGGGCGCTCGGAGGCTACCTCGTCGCTGCTTCGCTCGCTCGCGCTCCCTCTCGCCGCCAGTGGGGAAGTCGGGGCCGCTTGAGCGGTCGCCGCCACCGCCTCATCCCGATCTCCTCCCCCAGTCCCTCCCGGCCCGCGCGCCCCCGAGTAGTGAGTGAGTGGCCCCGAGTAGGGTCCGGAGAGTCACCGCGGCGGCGCCGGGAGGTGTTTAAACCATGTTAAGGAGGATTTTGCAGAGGGTAAGAGAGTGAAACCGTCCTTCCGGCAGCACGTGAGCGGGAGAGCCCCGGCCCCGGGCCGCGGGCGCGGCGCGGCGGCGCGGGAGCCCCCTCCTCAGCGCGGGCCCCTTGCTTCTCTAGGCCCCGCAGTCCGCAGGCCGTTTGGGCCTGGTCGTCCGGCCCGGGGGCCAGCCGCGGGGGCGGGGAGGGCGGCTGGAGCGCGGCGGGGCGGCAGGCCGGAGCCCCCGTGGGGCTGTCAGCGCGAGCGGGCTGCGAGCTGGAGGGTGTGGCGCCGCGCGTCCCTCCCGGGATCCCGGAATGGGGGTGAAAATGGAGAGTTGGTGCCTGTGGGACGCCCTGCCGGCCGGGCTGGAGTCCGGCCCGTGGGAGATGGCGGGCGGCGTGCTTAGCTCTCCCCCAGGTTCCCCGCCCGCCGGGCCCTCCACCTGACGCGACACGCACCTGCCCCACACGGCGTCGCCTTCCCATGTGGACAGCGCTGGAGGGCGGCGCGGCGAGACCCGGCCTAGCGTGGGCCCAGTCGTAGGACTGGCACTTAATAGCGAAGTCAGCTGAGAAGGAAGATATTACTCACCGTCGGAAACTTTTTTTTTTTTAATTAAAAATGCGTTTTCCCTTCCAAGCCCAAGTACCTTATTTTAGCTATCTGAAAAGAAAACCGTACTAAGCTTTATCAAATGGTACACACTTCTTCGATTTCTGCCAGTGTATCTCTATTTGAAATCTGGAAAACCTTGAATATGTAACGAGAGAGCTGTTGGTGGATTGTTTACCAAGCACTTCCTAAAATAACATAATTAAACTCTCTCTTCCTGTAAGAGTTACTGAACTCAAGTTTTTGCTTTGTATAGCTTGCGTTCTTCTTGATTTTGAGACTAATAGGTGTTAACAAAAAAGTAGGTGCCAAACCCATCAGTTGGTTACTTAGGGAGTAGGATAACTAACAAGTTCAAAGGCAGAAGAAATGAGTGAGTTTGTGGTATTCAACCGGAATTGAGTCATCCAGTTGGATGGAAAGGGAGTGTTCTTGCTTCTGCACAGCTTTCCTGAAATGTTCAAGGCATGTAAGACTTGGTCATATATGAAGGGCAGGAATAGTTAACTTCTGTATCTGACCCTCTGTATTGACATTTGTTTTTTATTTTTTTGCAGTGGTTTTGTTGGAGTTTTTTGAGCCCTTGATAAGCAGTGAATTTGGCAGTAGCAAGGGCATGCCCTTTACACTTTCCGCCTGTTCCTTTGTGCAAGACATCTGTGTATGATTTACTTGTGGTACTTAAGAGATTTTCTTTTATCAGCCCTGGAGAAACTGATTACCTCATGCCTCAGATTCTGTTTCTGTTATAGGTCCACAGGGGAAAGCTAGTTTGCCTGTGAGTTGCTTTAAAGTTTACAAAGTGTTTACTGATTTAAAAGTAGCTTGTGGTAGTTATGGGTTAGTTTTCAGAAGTAAGAGGGGCTTTCCAGTACTTTTTCTTTAATGTTGTTAAGCATTAAGATTATATAAGGATCATTTTTAGTGTTGGTGTGTACATATGAACTGTTAGGAGAAGTTTCAGTTGGAAGTACAAAATTGGAATTTATTGTGGGTCTTGCTGAGTTGCAGTACTGAATCATCACATTTGAATAAGTCAGTTGACAGCTGAGTTTCTCACCCTCAGCACTATTGATGTTTTTGATCAGGATAATTCTTTGTCATGGAGAGCTGTCCTGGGGACCATAGGATACTTAGCAACATCTCTGACTTTAACCCACTAGATGCCAGTAGCCTTCCCCAAAATGTCCTCCCCCCTGTTATGACTATTAAAAATATCTCCAGAGTTTTCCAGATGTCCCCCAAGGGCAACACTGCCTCTGGTTGAGAACCACTGTGTTAAATGTATGGACTTTTAAAAGCAAATTTTATTTGAGAGGCAGAAACAGAGAAAAAGAGTGAGCTACCATCTGTTGGTTAATGCTTCAAATGCTCACAACCTTTTAACTGCAGGCAGGAACTCAATCCAGGTTTCTCACATGAGTGGCTCAGTTCTGCCTCTCAGGGTCTGCATTGGCAGGAAGCTGGAGTCCGGAGCTGGGACCAAAGTCAGAACAGGAGTTGGAGATAGGGGTGGAACCCAGGCACTCCGGTATGGGACTTAGGTATCCTAACCAGCATCTTTACTGCTAGACCAAACATCAGCCCTAATGTAGGCACTCTTTAGTAAGAAGATCCACTATTTAATTTTCTTTTATTTCATATACTTGAGTTGGCAGTGAATGCCAGGCATTATGGTAGAGGCTGGGGAACAGTTTGATAAGATATGTGCTCTCCTTTTAGAACTCATGGCCTAGTCAGGGAGGTGGACATTTAGAAGTAATTATAGTACGATTCAATAGAAGTGTGAAGAGTGCCCTGGGAGCCACTTTGTGGGAGGTTATTGGTGGCAGTCGGGAAAAGCTTTAAGGAAGAGGGCATATTCACAAGTCAAAAGAGGGAAGGATGGATTGGGCTCAGAGAATGGCAATTACAAAGGCATTGGTTCATAAAAGGAGCAAATAATGTGGGACAGGGAGAGTGAGCAGTTAGATTTAGGGAGAGAGATGATATTCAGGGACTGGCAGGAGATGAGGCAACCCAGGTAGCTAGTGACAAACTGAGAAAATCTAGAGTTCCTTTGAAGGAGTTAGCTTTTATCTGGGAGGTAGGTCAGTGTTAAGCTCGCATTTGATAGTTACATTTTGATAAAAGTCTTAAAGAAATTTTGTGATTTGTATTGCTAATTTGGAACTTAGAATATGTGTTTTATTAATTCTACTAGTGGTGTTGAATCTTTAAATTATGTAATATGGCAACCATTTTATCTCACCCTACCCTGATAAATTTATTTCACAGTATAGGTATCAAGATAATAAAAATAAAACTATAGTTCTGATTTAGAAAGTTGTTTGAAATGGTCTCTATGCTTTGAAATTATTTTGCACTTCTTTAAGATTCTGTTTTTATATGATCTTTTCACTTTAGCTATTGTGATTTTCTTCTGAATAGTGTCCTTTAAATAACATTTTTTTAAAGAAGAAAGGGAGAATGAGCTTATGATCAGTTATAAGTCATAGTCCTTAAGAATTGCAAATAAGATCCTATGTTACTTTAAGGAAGTTTCTGGTCCCACTTCTCCTCCTCTTCCTCTTTTTTCATTCACTTATTAAAGAAAAATATCTCTCTGAAGCTTGAAAGGGCTTGGGGAAAACAACCCAGTAGCTCTAATATGTGTCATTTTGCTTAATAATCCTTTGAAGAAAACACGAATTTAAAGGGCCTAGTGGCCAGAAAGGTGAACCTTTAGTCCCTTCAGTAGTTTGTAAACTTTGCTGCTCTTTCTTCTTAAGGAACTCCCTGTGATGTAACAGTAGGGGGTTAGATTTCCTTTTACTGGTAGATTTCAGTAATGCTGCTAAGGAAAAAAATGAATTTATTTCAGAACTGTGGAATTAAAAGGGCTTCTTTTATGTCATGAGGTCTTCTCTCTCTGATTTTAAGAATGAGGAAATAGAAACTGAGTGAGATTAAGTGATTTTTCTAAGGTGACAGTAGATACCAAAGATTACTGGAGACTTCAGCCAAATTCTTACATCTCCCCATCCTTTTAGCAGCTCCCAATCCCATGTTCCTTTTCCTGACACCTAGCTGCCCTCCTCCTCACTGTTCAGCTGATATGGTTGACATCGTGCTATCACTGTGGAAGATACAGGAACAAAATACCAGGCCCAAGGTCTGCCTCGAGGAATGTACATGATTAAATGCCAAAGTAAGTGACAGAGACAACAAAGACTGTAGTAGTACAGAGGAGGATCAGAGCAAGTACTTGGCTTGGAGAAAATGGGCCTGAGATACAGTTTTGAAGAGAAGAAAAGTTTCATTTCAGGAAGGAGTTACAGTGTAAGCAAAGAATCAGAGATGGGAATGGGTTCATTCCTCTTGCCTCCACTTCTTCCTAAGTCTTTTCACAAATATGTGTAACACTTGCTTTGTGCTAGCACGGGGGCTAGGACAGTGAAGACACAATGTCTGCAGTTAAATAGCTTAAAACTAAGTGACTTTTAGACAGATGTCTATTTATAGCAGAAAGAAATAGAAAGATACATTTACTTATATATATTTTAATTTATTCTTAAAAAGATTTTATTTATTTATTTGAGAGGTAGAGTTACAAACAGGGAGAGGGAGAGACAGAGAAAAAGGTCTTTTATCTACTGGTTCACTCTCAAGTGGCCGCAACCGCCAGAGCTGACCCAGTCGAAAGCCAAGGGCCAGGAGCTTCTTCCATGTCTACCACATGGGTGGTGGGGCCCAGGTAATTGGACAGAGCTCCACTGCTTTCCCAGGCACATCAGCAGAGAACTGGATCAGAAGTAGAGCAGCAGGGACTGGAACCTGTGTCCATTTGGGATGCTGGCATCATAGGCGGTAGGTAGGTTTACCCACTATGCCACAGTGCCAGCCTCTGAAATTTTTTTTCTATGTGTGTCTATAGTGCATCAGAACAGGCATACAGACTAATACATTAATTTTTAAAGATTTATTTATTTATTTGAAAGGCAGATTTACACAGAGAGGCAGAGAGAGAGAAAGAAAGAGAGAGGTCTTCCATCTGCTGGTTCACTCCCCAGATGGCCACAATGGCTAGAGCTGTGCTGATCTGAAGCCAGGAGCCAGGAGCTTCTTTTGGGTCTCCCATGTGGGTGCAGGGGCCCAAGGGCTTGGGCTATCTTTTACTGCTTTCCCAGGCAATAGCAGAGAGCAGGATCGAAAGAGGAGCAGCTGGGAGTAGAACAAGCACCAATATAGGATGTTGGCACTGCAGGCAGAGAATTAACCTACTGTGCCGCAATACTGGCCCCAAGAGACTTCTTTTAAAAGATTTATTTTATTTATTTGAAAGGCAGAGTTACAGAGAGAGAGAGAGATTCTTTATCTGCTGGTTCTTTCTCCAAATGGCTGCAGTGGCCAGTGCTGGGCGAGGCCAAAGCCAGGAGCCGGGAGCTTCTTCTGGGTCTCTGGTGTGGGTGCAGGGTCCCAAGGACTTGTGCCATCTTCTGCTTTCCCTAGCACATTAGCAGGGAGCTAGACCAGAAGTGGATCAGCTGGGACATGAACCAGTGCCCATATGGGATGCTGGTGCTGCAGAGGCAGCGTAACCTCCTGCCACTGAGCAAAGCCTCCTATAGAGAAATTGTGCAGAGAAATTTAACACCTTATTTTGGAGGTGCTTGACTGTCTAGCTCAGCTCTGTCCAAAGCAATTATGAGTTACATGTGTAAGATAAAATTGCTAGTAGTTATATTCTTAAAAAGTAAAGAGGTGAAACTGATTTTTAAAATGTTATTTCTGGGGACAGGTTTGTGGTCAAACAGGTTAAGCCACTGCCTGTGACACAGGTGTCCTATATGGGCATCAGTTCATGTCCTGGCTGCTTTGCTTCTGATCCAGCTGCCTGATAATGGGCCTGGGAAAGCAGCAGAAGATGGCCTAAGAGCTTGGGTCCTTGCACCCATGTGGGAGACCCAGATGGAGTTAGAGGCTCCTGGCTTCAGCCTGGCCTAGGCTAGGCCATTGCAGCCATTTTGAGAGTGAGCCAGTAGATAGAAGATGTCTACTTGTCTCCCCTTTCTCTACCTCTCTTTCTGTAACCCGGCGTTTCAAATAACTAACTAACTAACTAAATAAATGTTTAAAATTTTCATTTTTTAAATCCCATGTAGTTAAAGTATTTAAAAATGTAATTAGTACAGAAATTATTTATGAGAAATTTCTTTTGTACTAAGTTTTTGAAATTTTTTTGTGTATTTTATACTAGTGGCACATCTCAATTTGTATTAACCATATTTCAACTCTTCAGCAGCCTCTTGTAGCTAAGGGCTACTATATTGGACAGTACAGGTATGAAAATGTGTGTGAGTGTGTGTGTGTGTGTGTACTAATTTTGAACTTCCTTTTTGGAACTAGTTTCAGACTTGCCAACAGTTGCAAGAATAAAGTAATGCAGTGAACACATTTTAATGCAGATTTACCTATCATTGACATTTTGTCCCATTTGCTTACTTTGTTCTTTTATCTCTTTTTTTCCTTCCCTTTCATCAACCCCCTTTGCGTATGTATGTGATTTATTTTTCCCTGAACCATTTGAAGATCTGTTATGGACCTTCACCTCTGAATATTTCAATGAAGAATAGGAATTTCTCTTACATAATTACAGTATAGTTCCCCACTTCATAAATCTACATTGGTTCAATTCATTATCCATCATTAATGTTTCACAGTTAGTCTAGTTGTGTCCTTTGTAGCATCCTGCAACCTCCTGAATACAGTTAGTTAAAATTAGATATCCTATTTAGTTGTCATGTTGTTACAGCCTTTTTATATACTTATTTAATATTTCATTTATTTATTTGAGAGGCAGAGTTATAGACAGACAGAGGGAGAGACAGAGAGAAAGGTCCTCCATCTGCTGGTTCACTCCCCAAATGGCTGGAGCTGGGCCAATCCAAAGCCAGGAGCCAAGAGCTTCTTTGGGGTCTCTTGTGCAGGTGCAGGGTCCCAGGCACTTGGGCCATCCTCCACTGCTTTCCCAGGCCATAAGCAGAGAGCTGGATTGGAAGAGGAGCAGCTGGGACATGAACCGGCACCTTTATGGCATGCCGGTGCCTCAGGCAGAGACTTAGCCTACTATGCCCCAGCACTGGCCCCTATTCCAACCTTTTAAAATCTGGAGTATTGGCCGGTGCTGTGGCTCACTTGGCTAATCCTCCACCTATGGCACCAGTACCCCGGGTTCTAGTCCTGGTTGGGGCCCCAGGTTCTGTCCCAGTTGCTCCTCTTCCAGTCCAGCTCTCTACTGTGGCCTGGGAAGGCAGTGGAGGATGGCCCAAGTGCTTGGGCCCTGCACCCGCATGGGAGACCGAGGGGAAGCACCTGGCTCCTGGCTTTGGATCAGCGCAGCACGCCGGCTGTAGGGGTGAACCAAAGGAAGGAAGACCTTTCTCTCTGTCTCTTTCTTTCTCTCACTGTCTTACTCTAGCTGTCAAAAAAAAAAAAAAAAAAAAAAAAAATCTGGAATATTTACATAGCATTTATTTTTATTTTATAGTATTTTAAAGAATATATTTCCCCTTTTTGCTTATTTTGTGGTGTTATAACAAAATACCATAGAGTGGATAAAGTCCAAGATGAAGGGACCAACATTTGGCAAGTGCATTCATGTTGCTCATCTATGGCAGAAGGCAGAAGGGCAGGAACTGAACTTACTTTTGTAACAACCTACACGGGGGCCGGGACTGTGGCCCAGTGGATTAAGGTGCTGCCTATGACTCCCGAATCCCATATGGGTGCCAGTTTGATACCTGATTGCTCCACTTCTGATCTACTTCCCTGTTAATGTGCTGGGAAAGCAGCGGAGGATGGCCCAGGTGCTTGGGTCCCTGCAAGAAGCTCCTGGCTCTTGGCTTTGGGTGTGGCCCACACCCAGCCTTTGTGGCCATCTGGGGAATGAACCAGTGGATAGAAGATGTGTCTCCCTCTCAATCTCTGTAACTTTGCCTTTCAAATAAAATAAAAGAAATCTTAAAAAAAAAAAAAAAAAATAAAAACCCTACTCTATTAGTATCTAACTCAATCCTACAATAGCCACAGTAATCCATTCATTCATAGATTTAGCAACTGTTGTTGATTCCTGCCTGATCCAGTCTTTAATATCATGGCTGCAAAATGATGATTTTTCCACTCTACTACTTTTCCTCATTTACCAGTAGGTCCTTGGGTGGCTGGCTGGCTTTCTGTCTTTCTGACGTGAACTCATAAATTTACAGTATTGTGCTTAATTGTGTCATGTTTGAACAGCAGGAGCCCCTTCGGGATGGCTTCTGTGTCCTTTAGACTCTCTCCTTCATTTTTATGAGTATTTCATGACTTTTTGGCCTAATGAGATATACCTAGGGTATTCTTTACCTACGCTTTCCCAACCTTGAAATTAGCTACATCTCTAAGGATCTTAGGGGTTTTTTTTAGTGGGAAATGGTATAGACTTTCCCTTTTGTTTTTAAAGCAGATGATTCTAGTGAAATTTTGAACTTTGTAAGCAGTAGAAAAATCAATACAATTTGGGTAAACAATGAGTTGTACTTGGCACCTACTAGGAATTTAATATCTTTGAGAAAATGTTAAAGGGATGTTTTAGGAAGATTCATGTGCTAGTGTTGCATATAATGTATTAAAATACAGGAAAATATAAGCAAAAACCAGGTAATTTTTAATATTTCAAGCACTAAGTGATTGTGATATTTGCATAGGGTTGCTGACAGTATAGGAGAATAAAGATGATGAATAAAGGATACATTTTAAGCATAGCTATTCCCAAAGCACCTTTTATGGATCTACTTCTATAGCTACAAGTGATGAATAAAACAGAGATGAAGGCTTGTGGAACTTAGTGTCCAGTGGAGGAGAGAGGAGTTGTTCAAAAACATCATGTAATTACCATTGCATACTTAGATGAGTGTTAGGTGGGCAAAGCATAGGGAGCCTCAAGAGCGTCCATGAGGAGGGCCTTTGTTTAAACTGAAGTATGAGGAAAGCTTCCCAGAAGTGTTGCACATTTAATTTTGATGACATTATTACTTAATTTATTGAAGCACGTATTTAAAAGTATCAGCTAATGAAATTATTATTATTATTTTTTAGCTTGTTAAGAATAAAGAAGAGATTAAGATATAAGGGAACCAAAGCTAGGACTAAGTTTTCTTCTCTAATCCTAGCTATCTTTTGTTTGAGCTAAAGAAACAGCATAGTTTAGTTGTTAAGAACGTGAATCCTGAAGACAGATTGCCATTTACCAGCTGTATGGTTTTGGGCAAGATATACTTGACTTCTCTGTGGAGTAAAATAGTTATAACAGAAATACATTCCTCATAGAGTTTTTGTGAAGATTAAATGAATTAATACATGTAGAACTCTTAAAAGAGTATCTGGCACACAGTAAGCTCTCTGTAAATATTAGCTGTTGCTAATGTGTTGGTGTTTTGTTGTTGTAACTATCTACTCCAGATTTCTTTGAGAAACAGTTTTATCACATTGTGCTGTGATTTTAGATGTGATTTTTTCCCCACCAAAACTCACATTGAAATTTCTTTTTTCATGTTAAAATTTGATTTCCATTGTGGTAGTGTTGGTGATTTGGATCCTGGGTACACTACTCTCATGAATTAATATCTTTATCAAGAAATTGGGTTAGTTCTCTTGAGGGGGGATTAGTTCCTATGAGAACAGGTTGTTAGGGAGTGAGTCTTGTGCTTTCCTTCAGTCTCTTGTCATGTGACCTCTCTTCTACATGTGCATGCTTTGCCTTCTGCCTTTTGCCATGCCTAGAGCAGAACATGGCCCTCAACAAATGACCAGATGCTGGCATTTTGCTTTTGGATTTCCAGAACCATGAGTCCAAATAAACCTCTTTGTTTTATAAATTCCCTTCTTCAGTTGTTCTAACACCAGAAAACAGACCAAGACTGATTTTTTTTTTTGTAGATGAGGAATCAGCTCAGATTTCATTTGACATACTGCTGATAGTTTATTCTGTACTAACTACTGTGCTTTGCTTGGAGATAAAAATGTGCAAGCAGATCTCTTAGAATGAACATTGTGGCATAGCAGATAAAGTTGTTACTTTGGATACCTGCATTCCATATCAGAGTGTCTGGTTCAAATTCTGTGTATTCAGTGCTTCCAATCCAGCCTCCTGTTCATGTACCTGGAAGGCAGCTGATGATGGCTCAGGTGCTTGGGTTTCTGTTTTCCATGTGGGAAACTCAGAGCGAGTTTCTGGCTCCTGATATTGGCCTGGCCTAACCCTGGCTGTTAAAAGCATTTGGGGAATGAACCAGGGATGGAAGATATTTTTTTATCTGTCTCTTCCTTTCTACCACTCTGCCTTTCAAATAAACAAACAAATCTTTAAAAAAAAAGTCATGCGTAAAAAAGTCTTGTAATTTTAATAGAGGAGAAGGGTACTTGAAAATAACGAAGCAGTGTGATAATTGTTGTAATAGGTACACAGAAGAGTAATTTGGGAACATGAAATAAAAAGCAACTCATTCTTTGGTGGAAAATTAGTTGGGGAAGGTAGAGAATGAAGATTATTGAAAGTCTTGGAGAGGATATATGTGAAATGGGCAAGGGGAAGAAAACCATTTTATGTATTTATTTATAAATATTTATTCATTTATCTATTCGAAAGGCAGAGTTACACACACAAGAGGGAGAGAGGGAAAGAGAAAGAGGAAAGAGACACTCATGTTCCATCTGCTGGTTTACTCCTCAGATGGCTGCAATGGCCGGGGCCCGGCCAGCCCAGACCAGGCCGAAGCCAGGAACCAGAGCGTCTTCTGAATTTCCCACATGGGTGGCAGGAGCTCAAGTACTTAAGCTATCCTCCACTACTTCCCAAACTAGGCCATTAGCAGGAAGCTCAATTGGAAGTGGAGCTAGGGCACAATTCAGTGCCCATCTGGGATGATGGTATTGCAGGTAGAGGCTTTACCAGCTACTTCACAACACTGGAGTGCCATTTTAAACATAGGGCCAGGCAAATGCAAGAGCATGGTATAACTTAGCATAGAATAGGGGATTGTATTTCTGGATATGGGTAGGGATACTTAGAACACAGAAGACTGGAAAAGTAGAAGAATTTTGAATCTTATACAGTAAGGACTCCACCCAAATTTTTAAATGATCAAATTTGTAATAAGGAAAACCATCCAATAATATTTTCCCAGATAATATTTTTTAAAAAATTTATAATGTTTTCATTTTATTGTAAAGGTAGAGAGAGAGAGACAGACAGACAAACAGGGAGAAAAAAGAGATTTTTCTTTCCACTGGTCCATTCACCAAATCCCACAGTAACCAGAGCTGAGCCGTGCTGAAACCTGAGAGCCAGAAACTCAATCCATGTTTCCCACGTGAGTGGCTGGGACCCACATCCATGAGCATCACTACTGCCTCCCAGAGTGTGCATTAGCAGGAAGCTGCATTGGAAGCAGAGCTAGGACTCTAATTCAGGCATCCTTATATCTATTGCGGGTATCCTAAGTGGTATCTTTTTTTTTTTTTTAATTTATTTTATTTATTTGAAAGGCTGAGTTAGAGAGAGGTAGGATGGGAGAGAGAGAGAGAATAGGGGGAGGAGTGGAGGGGGAGAAAGAGAGAGAGAGAGAGAGAGAGAAACAGTAGAGAGGAGAGAGAGAGGTCTTCCATCTGCTGGTTCACTCCCCAAATGGCCACAAATGGCCAGAGCTGAGCCAATCTGAATGCAGGGACCAGATTTTTTTCTGGGTCTCCCACATGGGTGCAAGGGCCCAAGTACTTGGGGCCTCCTTCATTGCCTTCCCAGGCACATTAGCAGGGAGCTGGATCAGAAGTTGAATAGGCCGGCGTCGCAGCTCAATAGGCTAATCCTCCGCCTAGCGGCGCCGGCATACCTGGTTCTAGTCCCAGTTGGGGCGCCGGATTCTGTCCCGGTTGCCCCTCTTCCAGGCCAGCTCTTTGCTGTGGCCCGGGAGTGCAGTGGAGGATGGCCCAAGTCCTTGGGCCCTGCACCCCATGGGAGACCAGGATAAGTACCTGGCTCCTGCCTTCGGATCAGCGCTGTGCACCGGCCGCAGTGGCCATTGGAGGGTGAACCAATGGCAAAGGAAGACCTTTCTTTCTCTCTCTCTCTCTCTCTCTCTCTCACTGTCCACTCTGCCTGTAAAACAAATAAAAAAAAAAAAAGAAATTGAGTAGCTGGGACTGGAACTGGTGCCTATATGGGATGCTGGCACTGCAGACTGGGGCTTTAACCCGCTGTGCCACAGTGCTGGTGTCTCCTAAGTGGTATCTTAATTGCTGTACCAAACACCTGTCCTCCCTCCTACCCCAGGTAATCATAAAAAGAGAATCAGTTGAATTGTTCTTCTACCTATCTTCAACCTGAAGACTGTTGCTGACTACTTAGTGCCCATAGCAGATGTCCAGACTTTTTATCTTGGGACATTAGAGCCTTAATATTTTGGTTCCTTTATACCACCTTAGGCTCACCTCCACATACCTCTGTATGTGTCTAACTTTGCCATCCCTCACTAATTTTATTTCTCACAACTTATTCCCTTCTCTGGCTGTCCACATTTCTTAGTTCAGGAGACACGAGGAGTTATTTACCTGTTTCGAGAGCACCCCATCCTAGTTAAGAGAATAGGCTTTTAAAATTAGATCAGCATTTAAGCCCTGGGCGTCTCCAGTCATGAGGGTAAAATCTTGTACAGACTCGAGTTTTCTTAGTCCTAGTTGCTTTATCTGTAGTATGAATATCGTACCTACTTCATAGTGTTAATGAATGATTAAGTACTTGCACTATATCCAACATTTAATAAAGACTACTGTATACCAGCTGTTATACTAAATGTCTTCAGAAAATTTATTACATTACTTTTGTCATTTGTTTACTTGACATTTGAGGCCAATTGCTGGCTTTTTGCCTCTGTCACTCCTGAGAGTGGAGATTTTGCGAGAGTCTAACATAGTACCTGATGGTTAATGGTTTTCTTTTCTTTTTTTTTTTTTTGTTTAAGATTATTTATTTATTTGAAAGGCAGATTTAACAGAGAGAGAGAGGGAGAGACGAAGAGACGATCTCCCATCTGCTTGGTTCACTCTCTAAATGGTTACAGTGGTTGGAGCTGGACTATCTGAAGCCAAGAGCCAGGAGCTTCCTTTTGGATCTCTCATGTAGGTGCAGAAGGGGTCCAAATACTTGAGCCATCTTTCACTGCTTCCCCAGGCACATTAGCAGGGAAGTGAAGCAGCCAAGACTCAAACTGGCACCCATATAGGATGCCTGCACCATAAGCTGTGTCTTTACCTGCTTTGCCACAGTGGCCCCAATGATTTTCCCATAATATATGTTGACTAGTTGGTGACTTTGTGGAGAGAATGGCTATATTAAGGGAAGTACTGCTGGAAAGTTATAGTTCCTGAAATTGTTGCATGTTAGAATAATTTATAATCCTTAAAAAAATTTTTTTGGGTCTCTTCATTGGCTCAGGATTTATAGACCTGTGTCTGGAGGTCCAGGGGATGAAGAAAGCTTGAGTTCAGTAATGACTTTAGGGATAGATTAGATTGATTTGCAAACAATGTAAGTGAATTCATAGGACTTCCTGACTTGTGAGTAATTTGGATAGCTGTTGGAATGGACTGAGGGTAAGGGTAGAAAAGGAGAAACAGTTTTGGGGAGGAACGTGACTGTGAACTAGCAGTTTAGACATTCCAGTGGAGATGTTCATTGCAGGTAGAAATACAGGCCCAGCACTCATGAGACAAGAAGAGGCAAGTATTAGATGTGTGAGTATGTTGAAGAGAAGTCAAGTCAAATAAGGACTGAGAAGTGTCCACTGAATGGGACAATTAGAACATGCTCAATTCAATTTCAAGAGAGTCATAGAGAGAAATGATTATCTGGGAAGAAAGGAAATTGAAACAGGGAACACAGACTACTCTTCTAAGAACTGTGGGGGACCAGCGCCATGGCTCACTAGGCTAATCCTCCACCTTCGGCACCGACACCCCGGGTTCTAGTCCCGGTCAGGGCGCCGGATTCTGTCCCGGTTGCTCCTCTTCCAGTCCAGCTCTCTGCTGTGGCCTGGGAAGGCAGTGGAGGATGGCCCAAGTGCTTGGGCCCTGGCACCTGCATGGGAGACTGGGAGGAAGCACCTGGCTCCTGGCTTTGGATTGGCGCAGTGCGCTGGCTGTGGCGGCCATTTGGGGGGCGAACCAACGGAAGGAAGACCTTTCTCCCTTTCTCTCTAACTCTGCCTGTCAAAAAAAAAAAAAAAACAAAAAAACAAAAAAACAAAAAAGAACTGGGAGGGGAAAGGAAATGCAAAATAATGAAATAGTAAATGCATGAGTATAATCTGGACATGATCTTACTTTTATTTTTGTGGATTATAAATAAATCAGTTTAAATTGAAATGAAGGATTTACTGTAATATTTCACAGTAATCTGTGAACATGAATGGCTGTATAGTTAGTCGGGTTTCTCAATAATAAGACCTAGAATAGTGTCTAGGCCAGAGGCAGTTCTCTCTCATACTGTCTTATGAGCTGCTAGCTTTTTGCCTCTGCTTTTTTTTTTTTTTCTAAGATTTATTTATTTATTTGAGAGAGTTACACAGAGAGAAGGGAGGCAGAGAGAGGGGGTGGGGGGGTCTTCCATCCAATGGTTCACTCCCCAATTGGCTGCAATGGCCAGAGTTACGCCGATCCGAAGCCAGGAGCCAAGAGCTTCTTCAGGGTCTCCCACACAGGTGCAAGGGCCCTGAGTCATCTACTGCTTGGGTCATCTACTGCTTTTCTCAGGCCAGCATAGAGCTGGATCAAAAGTGGAGCAGCCGACACTCAAACAAGCACCCATATGGGATGCTGGCACTTTAGGCAAGGGCATTAACCCACTGTGCCACAACGCCAGCCCCTGCCTCTACTTTTTTGTCTTTCCTCCACACTGCTGCTTTCTCAGGACTCCAAATAGCCAAGTGGCCTATTGTCCCAAATCCCAAGAGAAGAATCTAAATCTAAATTTGAAATGTCCTTCTCATCTTTTCTTGTTGGAACATACGTAGATCTCTGTCAGGCCAATAAAGTTGTTCCTGTAGGTGAGGCGTCCATAGCCAGTTTAGTCTACTGAAGTCTAGGGTGCAATGGGGTTTATTACTCCTTTTATAAAGGAATTGTGGCACTGTGAAGCACATTTTTTATAGATCATTCTTTTATAAATCAGAATTTCCTGTGGCTCTAAACCAGTGATATTGGTTTTTTGGTTCTAGGATTTGCACAAATAAAAGGATAGTGATGGAAATGAAAAGAAATAAGAAAAAAAATGGAAATTGATATAAGTCCAAAACAAAAAATATGATATGGGGATGAACCTCTGAGACATTTTTGCTGGAAAGCTTTCTAGGATACAAGACAGTGCTATTTGGGACCTCTATGGTAGAGTTTTAAAAATTTTCACTGTAGGGTTTAGCTATCAGAAGATTCAGTGACCTGTACATGTTTGTGTCCTTGTATCTATGTGTTTTTGTATCTATTGCCAACTCATTTTCTTAATGTTTTGCCTCTGTACACTCAGAGTCAATGGTTTTTTGAAACTTTGGCAGAGTTGTAACTATGATTTACTCATGTCCCTTGTATACCCTCACTTTACTCATGTCCCTTGTATACCCTCACTTTACCTCACGACTTCACTCTGTATCAATTTAGTACCAGTTTGTACAGCTAATTGATCATTTCTCTTCATAGTTTATAATTTGATGGTCTTATAAGTGTAGGATTCAGCTATTGTTAATTCTGTGTTGGGACAAATTTTAATTTTTTGTTTGACTTTTGGGCCGTTTTATTGGCTGCTAGCCAGCTTGTGAATGACTGCTGTTGAGCCCAAGTGATCACATTTGATCAGTGAACAATAGTCATAGAATCGTATTAACCTGATTATTTTGGGCTTTGTTCTCCAAATGAATCATGGTAAGACAGCTTGGTTTAGGATGGATCATGGCCATTGCATGTTCTACAGTTGGTTGACATATTTAACACAATAACAATAACAGTTTAGTTACACAGATGTATGTTTGTTGCATGGACAATAGCAGTAGATGCAAATCATTAACTATCACATTCTCAATAGACACAGAGAAAGCATTTGATAAAATACAACACCCTTTCATGATGAAAACTCTAAGCAAACTGGGTATGGAAGGAACATTCCTCAATATAATCAAAGCAATTTATGAAAAACCCACGGCCAACATCCTATTGAATGGGGAAAAGTTGGAAGCTTTTCCACTGAGATCTGGTACCAGACAGGGATGCCCACTCTCACCACTGCTATTCAATATAGTTCTGGAAGTTCTAGCCTGAGCTATTAGGCAAGAAAAAGAAATTAAAGGGATACAAATTGGGAAGGAAGAACTCAAACTATCCCTCTTTGCAGATGATATGATTCTTTACTTAGGGGACCCAAAGAACTCTACTAAGAGACTATTGGAACTCATAGAAGAGTTTGGCAAAGTAGCAGGATATAAAATCAATGCACAAAAATCAACAGCCTTTGTATACACAGGCAATACCATGGCTGAGAAAGAACTACTAAGATCAATCCCATTCACAATAGCTACAAAAACAGTCAAATACCTTGGAATAAACTAAACCAAGGATGTTAAAGATCTCTACGATGAGAATTACAAAACCTTAAAGAAAGAAATAGAAGAGGATACCAAGAAATGGAAAAATCTTCCATGCTCATGGATTGGAAGAATCAGTATCATCAAAATGTCCATTCTACCAAAAGCAATTTACAGATTCAATGCGATACCAATCAAGATACCGAAGACCTTCTTCTCAGATCTGGAAAAAATGATGCTGAAATTCATATGGAGACACAGGAGACCTTGAATAGCTAAAGCAATCTTGTACAACAAAAACAAAGCTGGAGGTATCACAATACCAGGTTTCAGGACATACTACAGGGCAGTTGTAATCAAAACAGCATGGTACTGGTACAGAAACAGATGGATAGACCAATGGAACAGAATTGAAACACCAGAAATCAATCCAAACATCTACAGCCAACTCATATTTGATCAAGGATCCAAAACCAATCCCTGGAGTAAGGACAGTCTATTCAATAAATGGTGCTGGGAAAACTGGATTTCCACGTGCAGAATCATGAAGCAAGACCCCTACCTTTCACCTTACACAAAAATCCACTCAACATGGATTAAAGACTTAAATCTATGACCCGACACCATCAAATTACTAGAGAGCATTGGAGAAACCCTGCAAGATATAGGTACCAGCAAACACTTCCTAGAAAAGACCCTGGAGGCGCAGGCAGTCAAAGCCAAAATTAACATTTGGGATTGCATCAAATTGAGAAGTTTCTGTACTGCAAAAGAAACAGTCAGGAAAGTAAAGAGGCAACCGACAGAATGGGAAAAAATATTTGCAAACTATGCAACAGATAAAGGGTTGATAACCAGAATCTACAAAGAAATCAAGAAACTCCACAACACCAAAACAAACAACCCACTCAAGAGATGGGCCAAGGACCTCAATAGACATTTTTCAAAAGAGGAAATCCAAATGGCCAACAGACACATGAAAAAATGTTCAAGATCACTAGCAATCAGGGAAATGCAAATCAAAACCACAATGAGGTTTCACCTCACCCAGGTTAGAATGGCTCACAGTCAGAAATCTACCAACAATAGATGCTGGAGAGGATGTGGGGTAAAAGGGACACTAACCCACTGTTGGTGGGAATGCAAACTGGTTAAGCCACTATGGAAGTCAGTCTGGAGATTCCTCAGAAACCTGAATATAACCCTACCATTCAACCCAGCCATCCCACTCCTTGGAATTTACCCAAAGGAAATTAAATTGGCAAACAAAAAAGCTGTCTGCACCTTAATGTTTATTGCAGCTCAATTCACAATAGCTAAGACTTGGAATCAACCCAAATGCCCATCAACAGTAGACTGGATAAAGAAATTATGGGGCCGGCGCCACAGCTCAGTAGGCTAATCCTCGGCCTTGTGGCGCCCGCACACTGGGTTCTAGTCCTGGTCGGGGTGCCGGATTCTTTCCCGGTTGTCCCTCTTCCAGGCCAGCTCTCTGCTGTGGCCAGGGAGTGCAGTGGAGGATGGCCCAAGTACTTGGGCCCTGCACCCCATGGGAGACCAGGAGAAGTACCTGGCTCCTGCCATCGGATCAGTGCGGTGCGCCGGCCGCAGCACACCGGCCGCGGCGGCCATTGGAGGTGAACCAACGGCAAAGGAAGACCTTTCTCTCTGTCTCTCTCTCTCACTGTCCACTCTGCCTGTCAAAAAAAAAAAAAAAAAAAAAAGAAAGAAAGAAATTATGGGACATGTACTGTATAGAATACTATACAGCAGTCAAAAACAGCGAAATCCGGTTATTTGCAACATGATGGAGGAATTTGGAAAACATCATGCTGAGTGAATTAAGCCAGTCCCAAAGGGACAAATATCATATGTTCTCCCTGATCGGGGACAACTAACCGAGCACCAAAAGGGAAACTTTTTGAAGTGAAATTGACACTGTGAGAAACAGTGACCTGATCAGCTCTTGTACTGACTGTTGATTTACAATGTAATACGTTATCCATTTTAGTATTTTTTTTTTCTAGTACTATTGGTTGAACTCTGTAATTAACACATAATTATTCTTAGGTGTTTAAATTTTAACTGAAAAGTGATCCCTGTTAGGAATCTGGAAAGCATTATGCTGAACGAAATAAGCCAGTCCCAAAGGGCAAATACCATATGTTCTCCCTGATCGGTGACAACTAACTGAGCACCAAAAAGGAAACCTGTTAAAGTGAATGAACACTATGAGAAACGGTGACTTGATCAGCCCTTGCCCTGACTGTTGATGAACAACTTAATACGTTATCCCCCTTAGTATTTTTTTTTTGTTTATTTGTTCTACTTAATACTTTTGGTTGAATATTGTAATCAATACACAGTTATTCTTAAGTGTTGAAACTTAACTGAAAAGTGATCGCTGTTAAATATAAGAGTGGGAGTAAGAGAGGGAAGAGATGTGCAATTTGGGACATGCTCAAGCTGACTTACCTCAAACGGTAGAGTTAGAAACATACCAGGGGATTCCAATCAATCCCATCAAGGTGGCATGTACCAATGCCATCTCACTAGTCCTAGTGATCAATTTCTGTTCACAAGTTAGTGTCTTTAACGTCTTGTTTTCCCTTTGCTAAGTGGGGACGATCTTTTGGTTTTTACTGTAAGGGTTGTTGTGAGGATTAAATCATATAAAGCAAACACAGTCCTTAGAGTTGTGTCTGTCATAGAGTTTATGTTAGCTAATATTGTTAATAAAAATATTAAGTATTTCACCCTGCAGACATTGACATTTCTTTAATTGTTATACAATAATTTTAGGTGAATTATTTGAAAATGCACTTGATCTAGGGGGAAGTTGTTATTCTGAGGTTTAGAACAAGATTTATGCTTCAATGTTATTTTGGTTTTGTTAAGTTTTGATTTAAGGAACCCAGAACAAATGAAGAAGTCATTGAATTTGGAATAAAAACCAAACCAAACCAAACCAAACCAAACAGACATTCAGGTTTCCCTCTTCTCTCTCTCTAGTCTTAGGCCGATCATTGAGCTTCCCTGGGCTTCATTGCCTATCCAGTGAGGGTACCACTTAGGTGATGTTTCTAGTGTTTTTCAGGATGCAAGTTTTAGATGTAAACCAAGGAAGAACCAGGATTTTAAGTCTGTGGTTCATGTGTATATCTAAAGTAGAATTTTAGGTGTGCTGTATAACAATCCTTATACCTTTTACCTTTTTCTCTAGCATCTTTGTTGAAGGATGAAAAAGATATCTTTAGGAAGCAAGGATTCCATGATAAAATTTGATAACTCACATAAGGTGACTGTCACAACATCTTCCATACAGTAGGCTTCAGAAACTATTAGGCATTCTCTTCTGAGATCTGCTCGCCTCTCCACAACATGGGGTATGGTCCTTCACAGTATCTTAAATGCAAGTAAGGTTCATTGTTGTAGTAACCGCCAGGGGGAAGACACATCCCCTGGATGCCTACAATTGTGGCTGCTAATGGCTCATCCTTGCATCTCCTTTTCTGGGAATTGCCCTTTCAGAAAGATGCTTCCTCATGATCACATGCCCTTCCTGTAAGCAGCTTGCTTGTTGGTATGGAAGATACAAAGACTCATCCCTTTGCCTTGATTAGGGACTTTTTTGAAGGACTCTTCCTGCTTCAGGATTAATTTAGGCTGCTCTTGCAATTGTGTTACCATTCAATACTGTTCAACTTCTCCCTCTACCCCATGCTTCCCTTGTGCCCACACAGGGTGTTGTTTTTGCGATAGTGTCCTAATAAACCTGCTGCATGCAGATTTTAGTATGCAAGTGTTTCCTTGGGAACCTGAATTATGACAGTAATCTGTTTGGATATCTTTCTCTAGGATTTTTGCATCATAGAAAATTTAGTATAGATCTTAATTTTATGACTTTTTTGTTCTGTTTCCTTGAAACCAATATTCAACATATCTTTTATAACAGACATCCACAGCTAATAGATTAGAATTTCTGTTAGATTATTACGTGCCAAGTAATAGATTTTCACTTTAATTTTCTGGGAATTTCAGCATGGCCCACATGCTCTGTTCTGAAAATTTTATTGTTTGCACTTCTTTTCTATTAAGTGATTTTAAGGCTTAAAAAAAGGGTTGCTTCTCAAAACTATATTGTCAACCCTTATTTTGATATGTTTTCTTGTCTGTCCATATTTGATGAATTAAATATTCTGTACTCTAACCTTGCCTAAAATATGTAGATCAATTTTAATTATATGTTAGATATTTTAAAAACTTTTATTCTTTTCCTGAAGTTAATTGTGTGATGTCTATACGCCCATTTTAATTACTAGTAATGTCATTTGTAATTAGTTGTAATGGTCTTAGTTTTTTACTGACTTGGCTGATTTTTTACCCCATTATACTTGTTGCTTTTGATAGATAAACCACTTTCATTTAATTATTAACAACCAGTCAGTTAAGTTTTAGAATTTTGGAAATAACCAAAAGAAAACTAAACATATTTGAGGGATTGGTAGTTTATTTGACTTAGTTTCTGTGTATATACTTTTTTTTTTACAGGCTATTTTTTTATTTTTATTTTTTTAAAAGTTTATTTATTTATTTGAAAGAGTTACACAGAGAGACAAGGAGAGGCCGAGAGAGAGAGAGAGCGAGAGATCTTATATCTACTAGTTCACTCCCTAGTTGGCTGCAACTGCTGGAGCTGCGCCAATTCGAAGCCAGGAGCCAGGTGCTTCTTCCTGGTCTCCCATGCGGGTGCCAGGGCCCAAGGACCTGGGCCATCTTAATAGTTTCCCAGGCCATAGCAGAGAGTTGAATCAGAGGTGGAGTATCCAGGACTTGAACTGGCACCCATATGGGATGCCAGCACTGCAGGTGGTGGCTTTACCGCCTATGCCACAATGCCAGCCCCCTGTGTACCTACTTTTAAGTTAGCCAATTTAGGGCCCAAATGAGTCATGGAATTAGAATTTTAAAGCTGGAAAGACTTATGATCTTGTCCTACTCCTACAGCATATCAGTGATGAAGCTGAGGTTAGAAAATTAAATGTCTTGATTGGTATCAGAGAGATGAATGAGAAACATTGTGAGAAGGTAGAAAGACTACTGGGTTGAGACCTTGGAAACTAAGTTTTAATTACAACTCCGTCATTGGATGACTGACTACTATCAAACAAGCTAGTTATTTCTTCGGCTTGGTTTCTTCATCTGTGAAGTGATGCAATTGGAAGAGATAATCGATTTCTGAGTGCATTCTGGCATTGACATTTGTTTTCTAGAAGAGGTACACTTAGTAGTAATAATGTGTTTACTATTTACAATATATCTTCCACAATGTGAGGCCCTGAAATATACATTCTACATTTATTATAATTTAATATTCACAACACATTTTTAGTTCAACTATACATATGGGAATTTCAGGCTTAGAAACATTAAATATATATACAGAGCTTCTAAATAGTGAAACTGGCAATTGAATGCAGTCTGTGTGACCCCCAACTTCTATAGTCTGAATCAGTGTACTTAGATTTAGGTAGACTTTTGATTTTGGAGCATTTGACAGGCTTTGATGAAAACAATTGCATTTTGGGCCAGTGCTGTGGCTCACTTGGCTAATCCTCCACCTGTGGCGCCAGCACACCGGGTTCTAGTCCTGGTCAGGGCGCCGGATTCTGTCCCGGTTGCTCCTCTTCCAGTCCAGCTCTCTGCTGTGGCCTGGGAAGGCAGTGGAGGATGGCCCACGTGCTTGGGTCTCTGCACCCGCATGGGAGACCATGAGGAACTACCTGGCTCCTGGCTTCAGATCAGTGTAGCGCCGGCCGTAGCGGCCATTTGGGGATTGAACCAATAGAAGGAAGACCTTTCTCTCTGTCTCACTGTCTGTGACTCTCTCTCTCTCTCTCTCTCACTGTCTTAACTCTGCCTGGCCAAAAAAAATAAATAAATAAATAAATAAATAATAGCAATTGCATTTTTTAAATTTTTATTTATTTTATTTATTTTTTTGGCAGGCAGAGTGGACAGTGAGTAGAGACAGAGAGGAAGGTCTTCCTTTTTCCATTGGTTCAGCCCCTAATGGCCGCTGCGGCCAGCATGCTGTGGCCGGCGCACTGTGGCCGGCGCACTGTGCTGATCCGAAGCCAGGAGCCAGGTGCTTTTCCTGGTCTCCCATGCAGGTGCAGGGCCCAAAGACTTGGGCCATCCTCCACTGCACTCCCGGGCCACAGCAGAGAGCTGGCCTGGAAGAGGGGCAACCAGGACAGAATCCGGCGCCCTGACCGGGACTAGAACTCGGGGTGCCGGCGCCACAGGCGGAGGATTAACTTATTGAGCCGTGGCACCGGCTAGCAGTTGCATTTTGATAGGTATATGTTTCCTCCCACCCCCTTTTTATTTATCATGTCAGCCATTGGACTGGCTGAACTAAGAGGGAAATAGATTTTTTTAAAATTATCTCTTTATTATTTGATTTCTCTTTTTAAAAAGATTTATTTATTTATTTGCAAGTCAGAGTTACATAGAGAGAGGAGAGGCAGAGAGAGAAAGAGAGAGAGAGAGAGAGAGATATCTTCCATTGATGGTTCACTTCCCAACTGGCCGCAGAGAGAGAGAGAGAGAGAGAGATCTTCCATTGATGGTTCACTTCCCAACTGGCCGCAACGGCCAGAGCTGCGCCAGTGCGAAGCCAGGAGCCAGGAGCTAGGAGCTTCTTCTGGGTCTGCCATGTGGGTCATGGGACCAAGGACTTGGGCCGTCTTCCACTGCCCTCCCAGGCCACAGCAGAGAGCTGGACCGGAAGTGGAGCAGCCAGGTCTTGAACCGGCACCCATATGGGATGCTGGCACTTCAGGTTAGGGGGTTAACCCACTGCACCACAGCGCTGGCCCCATCTCTTTATTATTTGAAAGGCAGAGTGACAGAGTAAGAAAGAGAGGCGTTAGAGAAAGAAAGACACACACACACACACACACACACACACAGATCTTCGATCTTCTGATTCTCTCCCCTAAATACACACAACAGCCTGGAGCTAAGATCTCTGTCTGGGTCTCCCATGTGAGTGAAGGGGACCCCAGTGCTTGGGCCATCTGCTACTGCTTCTACAGGCAGAATAGCAAGAAGCTGAATCAGAAGCAGATTAGCCAGGACTTGAACTAGTACTCCAATATGGGATGCCAGGGTTGTAAGCTGCAGCTTAACCTGCTGTGCCACAATACTGGCCCCAGGCATATGCTTCTGACCCTTTTTTCCTGGCATAGAGTAGTATTTTGTGCTGGTAGGTTAGGCAGAAATGACTTAAGAAACAGACGTATTTGTGTTCTGGCACTTGATTTTTGGAGAACAGTGGAATTGGATGCAATAGGTGGGATAGTTGTTTAGACACCACTTAGAGAGACAAATTGAGTAGGCATTGCATTAAATTTGCCATTAATAATTTAATGGTGTAGGTGACTGTATTTGCTTGCTCATTAAAGTTGTACATGGCTCTAGGTTTGGTGAAATTGCCCACACCTCAGATAATCGGACTTGTATTCATTTGAAAGTGGATATAAATGGATTTGAATTAAATATGGTATATGTATAAACATGATTTTATGATGGATAGAAAAGTACCTGTGGAATTATATGGAGAGTTCTATGGTACCTTAAGTTTTCTAGATCAAGGTCATATTGTTGGAAAAGCCCAAGTAAGTGTTCTGTTTCACAATTTGATATTAATCAGCATCTAATCAGTTTCTTTTAAAGATTTACTTATTTATTTGAAAGTCTAAGTGACAGAGAGAGAGGGAAGGACAGAGAGAAAGAGATCTTGCATCAGGGGGTTCACACCCCAAAAAGCTGCAGTGGCCTGGGCTGAGCCAGGCTAAAGCCAGGACCCTGGAACTTCAGCCAGGTCTCCTTGTGGGTGCAGAGGCTCAAACACTTGGGCTGTCTTCCACTGCTTTCCCAGGTTCTCTAGCAGAGATCTGGATTGGAAGTGGAATATCCGGAACTCAAACCGGTACTCATTTGGGATGCCAACATTACAGGAGGCAGCTTAACCTGCTGTACCATAAGGCTGGCCCCAGGTTCTATTCAGTTTTTTTTTTTTTTTTTACACATTTATTTTTTATTTATTTGAAAGAGTTACAGAGAGAGGTAGAGAGAGGTCTTCCATCCACTAGTTCACTCCCCAAATGACTGCAATGGCCAGAGCTGAGCTCATCTGAAACCAGGGGCCAGGAGCTTCTTCCAGGTCTCCCATGTTGGTGCAGGGGCCCAAGTACTTGGGCTATCATCTGCTGCTTTCCCAGGTGCGTTAGCAGGGAGCTGGATGGGAAGTAGGGCAGCTGGGACTCAAACCAGCACCCATATGGGATGCCAGTGCTGCAGGCTGGAGCATTAACAAGTTGAGCCACAGCACCGGTCCCTCTGCTCACTTTAAGAAGACCAAGAATTGAGAAAGAACACTTAAGTCCAAAAACTATAATTAGCAAAAATGAATTAATGAGTTGAAAGTGTTAATGTTATAATAGTGATTAGAATAAAGAATATTAGTTTTGAAAGGTGAAGACTTAGAGCAAGAAGAAAAGGATATGAGACATTTTGTATGACGTTTGAGGTAAAGAACTGATTAAGGTTAAGAGCCCCATGAAATCAATCTTCCCAACTCAAATTAGATCATAAAACGTTTTCTGGATCTCCACCATGTCCCTGACTTATTCTTCTTTTGTACCACTTACTCATAACACAAGAATAACGTGGCATAAGCAATAGATTGCTATGAATGACCATCAATGACTCATCCCTATTTGTAATTTTCTTGTAATTCTTCCTATATCATCTCTTCCACATCAACTCTGAGCTGGCCATAAAACTTGTTTTAGTTCATGAGATACAAGCAGAGACTTGAAACGTGCTTTCACAATGTGTATTGGTGCTGGAAATTCATCTGTATTATAAACTCATGCTAGCCTTGGACACATATGGCCCCGTGTACATAACCAGCAACATGAGTAAAGCAGTTTTACACCATCCATCTTAGTTGTGTCACCAGATGACTGCAGATGAATGAGTAATTCCAAAAGAGACTAACAGAAGAACTACTTAGCTAAGCCCATCCCAAGCTGTTGATGCACAGAATCAAGAATAAATAAGGGGCTGACACCGTGGCTCACTTAGTTAATCCCCCGCCTAATGTGCTGGCATCCCATATGGGCGCCGTGTTCTAGTCCTTGTTGCTCCTCTTCCAGTCCAGCTCTCTGCTGTGGCCTGGGAGGGCAGTGGAGGATGGCCCAAGTGCTTGGGCCCCTGCACCTGCATGGGAGACCAGGAGGAAGCACCTGGCTCCTGGCGCTGTGCTGGCTGTGGCAGCCATTTGGGGGGTGAACCAACGGAAGGAAGACCTTTCTTTCTCTCACTGTCTATAACTCTAGCAGTCAAATAAAAAAATTATGTACAATAAAAACTTAAAGAATAAATAAAATGGTTGTTGTAAGCCAAGGGATGGGGGTGGTGTATTATACAGCAATAGATACAATGTCATTTCTTCTCCACAAGAACGGAGAAAAGCCTTTTTTGAAGATAGAAATCCACACCTGATGTATTCACAATTCCTGGTAGGAAAAAGAAATATTTCCACTGAATTCAACTAACACTGAACAGTTTTTATCGGTTAATAAAGGATTAATAAACTACTCCAAGAAGTACATCATTCTGTTTTCCTTTATTCTACATTTTTTTTTAACTTTTCAAGATAAACCAGAAACTAGAAGCAGCATGACAGCCAGCAATCTAGTTTTGAGGTATTAAAGAAAAATCAAGGATTTTTTTTTACTTTTTGACAGTATTCATCAAGGTTGTAAAACCAAGACTCTCAATGTAAGAGGATGTAACTAAGTGCAAAAAAAATTTAGTCTCTCTGAGGCATGCTAGGAGATTACTCAGTGACGAATTCACAGAAGAATTACCTAAAATACCTAAAATACATGCGGCACTGCTTATAACAGTGAAAGTGGAAATGACCTAAATGCCTTTCAGTAGAGGACTAGTTAAATAAATGTGGATATTCCACACAATAGAATGTAATGTAGTTGAGGGGCCAGCACTGCGATGCAGATCAATGCTCTGCTTGTGGCGCTGGCATCCCATATGGGCACTGGTTCTAGTCTTGACTGCTCCACTTTTTTTTTGTTTTTAAAGATTTTATTTATTTATTTGAGATGTAGAGTTACAGACAGTGACAGGTCTTCCGTCTGTTGGTTCATTCTCCAAATGACTGCAATGGCTGGAGCTGCGCCACTCCGAAGCCAGGAGCCAGGTGTTTCGTCCTGGTCTCCCATGTGGGTGCAGGGGCCCAAGGACTTGGGCCATCTTCCACTGCCTTCCCAGGCCATAGCAGAGAGCTGGACTGGAAGAACAGCTGGGACTAGAACCGGTGCCCATATGGGATGCCGGTGCTTCAGGCAGAGGATTAACCAAGTGAGCCACAGCACCGGTCCCTGCTCCACTTCTGAACCAGCTCTCTGTAGAAGTAGAAGATGGCCCAAGCACTTAGGTCCCTGCACCCACATGGAAGATCCAGAAGAAGCTCCTGGTTCCTGGCTTCAGATCGGCCCAGCTCTAGCCATAGAAAGCAGTGGAAGGTGGCTCACGTCCTTGGGCCCCTGTACCCATGTAGGAGACCTGGAAGAAGCTCCTGGCTCCTGGCTTCAGATCGGCGCAGCTCCGGCCGTTGCGGCCATGTGGGGAGTGAACCAGCGGATAGAAGACCTCTCTCTTTTTCTCTCTCTCTCTGCCTCTCCTCTCTCCGTGTAACTCTGACTTGCCAATCAATAAATAAAATCTTAAAAAAAATTGATTTCATCAGCCTTTGGAAAATAGTGATTTTTTTTTAAAAGATTTATTTATTGGAAAGTCAGATTTACACAGAGGAGAGGCAGAGAGAAAGAGAGAGAGGTCTTCCATCCACTGGTTCACACCCCACATGGCCACAATGGCTGGAGCTGCACTGATCCGAAGCCAGGAGCCAGGAGCATCCTCTGAGTCTTTGCACATTGGTGCAGGGGTCCAAGGACTTGAGCCATCTTCCACTGCTTTCCCAGGCCACAGCAGAGAGCTGGATTGAAATTGGAGCAGCTGGACTGGAACCGGTGGCCATATGTGATGCTGGCACTGCAGGCGGTGGCTTCACCCACTATGCTACAGTGCTGGCCCTGGAAAATAGTGATTTTTTTTAAAAGATTTATTTGAAAGACTTACAGAGAGGCAGAGGCAGAGAGAGAGAAAGAGAGAGGTCTTCCATCTGCTAGTTCACTCCCCAGATGGCCGCAATCTGAAGCCAGGAGCCAGGAGCTTCTTCTGGTTCTCCTATGCGCGTGCATGGGCCCAGGGACTTGAGCCATCTTCCCAACGGTGATTTCCCATATACTGCCTGTCCCAACATACGTGTAGCCTGCCATATTATTAACATTCCATACCAGAATGGTCTGTATGTTACAAATGATGAACCTACATTGATACCTCATTATCATCTGGAGTCCTTACTTTCTATTAGGCATCATACTTGGTGCTATATATCCTGTGGACAAATTTATAATATTTCCACCATTATAGTACCATGCAGGGTAATTTCATCTTCCTACATGTCCTTTGTATTCCACCTATGCATCCCACTTTAGACTTAAACTCTTGACAGTGATGGTCTTTTCACTGTCTTAGTTTTGCCTTTTCAAAAGACATATGGTTGGAATCATACAACATGTAGTATTTTTCAGTTGACTTCTTAGTAATATACATTTAAGTTTCCTCTGTGTCTTTTAATGGCTTGATAGCTCATTTTTTTTTTTGTGCTGATTAATACGTTATTGTCTGGATCTGCTACAGTTATTTATTCATTAACCTGCTAAGGATATCTTGGTTGACTGTTAAGGCCAAGGGAACCTCTGAAATGAAAGGTTTATTGAACCATTAAAGATGCCAGTCAGAAAAAGGACCAGGTTGGGGCTGGTGCTGTGACATAACTGGTAAAGCTGCTGCCTGCAGTGCCAGCATCCAATATGGGCAACAGTTAGAATCCCAGCTGCTCTACTTCTGATCTAGCTCCTGGGAAAGTAGTGGAAGATGGCCCAAGTGCTTGGGCTCCTGCACCCATGTGGGGGACCTGGAAGCAGTTCTTGGATCCTGGTTTGGATAGGCCCAGCTCTGGCCATTGTGGTCATTTGGGTTGTTTACTTTCTTTCTTTCTTTCTTTTTTTTTTTTTTTTGACAGGCAGAGTGGACAGTGAGAGAGAGAGAGGCAGAGAGAAAGGTCTTCCTTTGCCGTTGGTTCACCCTCCAATGACCGCCGCGGCTGGTGCACTGTGGCCGGTGCACCGCGCTGATCCGAAGCCAGGAGCCAGGTGCTTTTCCTGGTCTCCCATGGGGTGCAGGGCCCAAGCATTTGGGCCATCCTCCACTGCACTCCCTGGCCACAGCAGAGAGCTGGACTGGAAGAGGAGCAACCAGGACAGAATCCGGCGCCCCAACCAGGACTAGAACCTGATGTGTCGGCACTGCAGGCGGAGGATTAGCCTAGTGAGCTGCAGCGCCGGCCTGTTTACTTTCTTATCATTGACTTTTAAGAATTCTTTGGAGCTGGTGTGGTGGCGTAGCAGGTTAAGGTGCTGCCAGCAATGCCGGTATCCTGTTTGGGCACCTGTTTGAATCCCGGCTGCCCTACTTCTGATCCAGCTCCCTGCTAGTGTTCCTGGGAAAACAGTGGAGGATGGCCGATGTGCTTAGGTCCCTGCACCCACTTGGGAGACCCTGATGGAATTCCTGGCTCCTGGCTTTGGCCTGGCCCAGCCCCAGCTGTTGTGGCCATTTGGGTAGTGAACCAATGGGTAGAAGACTTCTGTCTCTGCCTCTTCCTCTCTCTCTTTAACTCTGCCTCAAATAACTAAAAATAAGTCTGAAAAAAAAGAATTATTTATACATTTTTGCTAATAGTTCTTTTTCAAATATGTCTTTTTCAAAAATTCATTTCTAGTATGTCTTGCCTTTTCATTCTCTTGATAGTGTGTTTCAAAGAGCAGTAATTTTTAATTTTAATGTAGTCTAGCATATCAATTCTTTCATGGACCCTGCCTTTGATGTTGTATCTAAAAAATTACTGCCAAGACCAAGGTCATCTCAATTTTCCATGGTGTTATCTTTTACAGTTTTGTAGTTTTGAGTTTTACATTTATTTTTTTGATCCATTCCGAGTTAATTTTTATGGTGAGTGCAGATTCTTTTAGTTCTTTTGCATGTGGATGTCCAGATGTTCCAGTACCATTTGTTGAAAGTATGTCTTCATGTCAGTTAAAATAGAATGTCTTGCCCTTTTGTCAAAGATAAGTTGACTAACTCATGGGTCTTTATATATTTTCTGAACTCATGGATTTATAGCTCTTTTTTTTAACTTTTATTTAATGAATATAAATTTCCAAAGTACAGCTTATGGATTACAATGGCTTCCCCCCCATAACTTCCCTCCCACCCGCAACCCTCCCCTTTCTCACTCCCTCTCCCCTTCCATTCACATCAAGATTCATTTTCAATTCTCTTTATATACAGAAGATCAGTTTAGCATATATTAAGTAAAGATTTCAACAGTTTGCACCCACATAGAAACACAAAGTGAACAATACTGTTTGAGTACTAGTTATAGCATTAAATCACAATGTACAGCACATTAAGGACAGAGATCCTACATGAGGAGTAAGTGCACAGTGACTCCTGTTGTTGACTTAACAATTTGACACTCTGTTTATGGCATCAGTAATCACCCTAGGCTCTTGTCATGAGTTGCTAAGGCTATGGAAGCCTTTTGAGTTCACCGACTCTGATCATATTTAGACAAGGTCGTAGTCAGAATGGAAGTTCTCTCCTCCCTTCAGAGAAAGGTACCTCCTTCTTTGATGACCTGTTCTTTTCCCTGGGATCTCACTCGCAGAGATCTTTCATTTAGGTCATCCCCCCCCCCCCCCCCCCCCCCCCCCGCCCAGAGTGTCTTGTCTTTCCATGCCTGAAATACTCTCATGGGCTTTTCAGCCAGATCTGCATGCCTTAAGGGTTGATTCTGAGGCCAGAGTATATAGCTATTTTTTTTAAAGATTTCTTTATTTATATGAAAGTTGGAGTTATACAGAGAGAGAAGGAGAGGCAGAGAGAGAGAGAGAGAGAGAGAGAGAGGTCTTCCATCCACTGGTTCACTCCCCAATTGGCCACAACAGCTGGAGCTGCACTAGTCTGAAGCCAGGAGCCCAGAGCTTCCTCTGGGTCTCCCATGCGGTGCAGCAGCCCAAGGACTTGGGCCATCTTCTACTGCTTTCCCAGGCCATAGCAGAGAGCTGGATTGGAAGTGCAGCAGCTGGGACTTGAACCAGTGCCCATACGTGATGCATCTATAAAGGGTGAGCATCTCAAATGATGTGGCTTTGTTGCATCCACTTGTCAGCTAAAATAGAATATTACAAAAACCTGTGACAGTCACATGTGAATTTGAGAGGCAAGGCAACCAATCAGGACCGACACTCCTTACCAGAGTGCAGCCCGCAACAGTGAGTTACACAGCTTTTTATAGTATTCTGTCCACTAGGGCTCACAATTTCGAACCCCTGGTATGCAGTGAACAATAAAAAACCCAGAATATGGTTGTAAGATAACAGTGCAGGGTGCGTTTCTGTCAACTTAGGCAGAACACTTGGGTTGTGTCCTTTCTCAGTCACTTGGAATTGGGCCCACATAGTTTCACAAGATACACCCTTAGTCATTAGCCAGCAAAGGTAATATGTAGAAGCAAGAGATCTGCAATTAGCTTTTAGCCACACTCACTGCATTTTGATTTTGACTGTACAGTTTTCTCATCTCTGGAAAAACTATATGAATGTTTATATTCTGACGCTTTCACCATTAGGAGACTTTTCTTTCCTGTATTTAGCCTATGGATATAAACGTTTCTACAATTTGTATTTTGTTTTCTTGTTATTTTTCCTTTATACATATTTTTGAATAAGTATTGATTTTATTCACAAACATGGTAGATGGCTAAATTTTAGGCCACAAATAATTTTTTCCCCATTTGAATGGAAGTGGGTATATACTTCTCTCATCCGATGTTTGCTTTGGCTATTCAACTTTATTTGGTTTTGTAGAAAGTAGATTGTATTCTTTTAGATTTTATTCTTACTCATGTCATATGTATTAGCTAATGGAATATTTACTGGTGGTGTTAAGGGAAAACAGAGGTAGAGAAATTATTGTTACCTTGGTTCTTTGTGTCACATGGAAGAAGAATTTCCAGGCAGAAGGCAAAGAGATTTAAAAGTATTTATTAGAGTCAAAGGCCTCCAGCCAAAGTGGCGTGGAAGGGGGCTTCCAAGCGAGGAAAAACCCAAAGGGTTTGGTGGCAGTGGGCTTTTAAACTACAATTTTGAAGGAAAAAAAAAACTTGACAATCAGATTAGCATTCAGTTACCAGGCCCTGACAAAAACCATCAAAAGACCTCATTTAGGCTGGTGCCCGCGGCTCAATAAGCTAATCCTCTGCCTGTGGCGCCAGCACACCGGGTTCTAGTCCTGGTCGGGGCGCCGGATTCTGTCCTGGTTGCTCCTCTTCCTGTCTAGCTCTCTGCTGTGGCCAGGGAGTGCAGTGGAGGATGGGAGACCAGGAGAAGCACCTGGCTCCTGGCTTTGGATCAGTGAGATGCGCTGGCCGCAGCGCGCTGGCCGCGGCAGCCATTGGAGAGTGAACCAACGGCAAAAGGAAGACCTTTCTCTCTGTCTCTCTCTCTCCCTGTCCACTCTGCCTGTCAAAAAAAAAAAAAAAAAAAAAAAAAAGACCTCATTTACAATTCTGCATCCTGTCTGGCCTGCTAAGGGTTGGATAGATAACTTGTTTTCACAGAAAGCTATGAGTTCATGGTAAATTTGGAGATTCAGAAGGAAGGCAGTCAGCCCGTTTGTCCTTGCTAAAGATAACATTTTGGGGAAGGAAGCAAATATTTTACACCCCAAATTCCATTGTGATCCCCTATCTATTAGCCCATCTGACTCCTCACAGTCCCTCCTACCAGATGGAAACCCTAACATCTGTTAGGGGAACTGGGTAATGATTGCTCTGGTGCAGTCATTGGTATTTGCTGATGGTAAATTACTCTAGCTTTTGCTAATGGGAGTAGTTTCAGGGTGACTCGTCACTGGTGTTCACTAGTTTCCTTGATTTTGGTACAACAAATATGTCAAATTGTACATTTCTTTCCCTACATTTGTAATCAGCCATTTTCCAAAAGGTCATGGTTCCTTTTAGTGTTAAGTGGTATGTAGACATCATACTATGAGTACTTCAGATGTTCATTGCTTCTGTCTTCTAAGCTTTTGAGTTGTAAGAACTAGAATATATATATATAATATAAAATATATATAAGTATATATATTTGAAAAGTGAAAAATAAAACATGAGTTCAAATTTAATATGAATTTTTAAAAACTTTTTTGAAACTGCATATCATTAAAAATATACCAAATATCTTGGTTCTTAGCATTAAAATAATTTTTCCGTAAAATATTTATAACATATCTTTAGGTAATAATATTAATATTGCTGATAAGATTATTAAATGAATTTTACTGTGTATTTAAAAAATTTAGCAGTTCTTTTTCTGCTTATATTATATCCCACCAATTAGTTGTGTTCTTAAATACTTAAGTAGTTATTTTCTTTATGAGATTATGCTATCAACTTAATATTCTGCTAAGTTTTTAAAATTTAAGAAAATTTCAGGGCTGGTGCTTTGACATAGTGGGTTAAGCTACCACCTGTAGTGCCACCATCCCATTTGGGCGCCAGTTCGAGACTCAGTTGCTCCACTTCCAATCTAGCTCTCTGCTATGGCCTGGGACAGCAGTTAGAAGATGGCCCAAGTCCCTGGGCCCCTGCACCCGTGTGGGAGACCCAGAAGAAGCTCCTGGCTCCCGGCTTTGGATCAGCGCAGCTCCAGCTGTTGTAGCCAATTGGGGAGTGAACCAGCAGATGGAAGACCCATTTCTCTCTGCCTCTCCTTCTCTCTCTGTGTAACTCTGCCTTTCAAATAAATAAATAAATCTTAAAAAAAAAGAAAATTTCAAATTGTAATGAAATATGCATAGTATAAAGTTTACCATTTTTGCCATTTTACAGTTTAGTGTGTCATTAAGTACATTCACCTTGTAGCATAATTATAACTTTCCATTTCCAGAACTTCTTCACCATTTCAGACTCTGTTAAGCAGTACCTCTCCATTGCTCCTCAGTACCTGATGACCACTGTCCTACTTTCTGTCACTATGAATTTGATTATTCTTAGTCACCCCATATAAATGGAACCATACAACAGGTTTTTTTATACCTAACAATGCTTCTCACCTAACAGTGCTTTTTAACTTCCTGTTGTAGCACATTTGAGTTTCATTTTATTTAAAGGCTGAATGATATTCCATTGTCTGTGTATAACAAATTTTTTTATCCATCTGTTGATGGACATTGGATTTCTTCCATCTTTTAGCTATCATGAATAATGCTACTTTAGAACAGTACAGATATCTAAGTTCAATTGGATTTTAACTGAGGTTTTTAATATGTCCGGATATTATTATTTTTTAAGATTTATTTATTTATTTTGAAAGGCAGAGTTACAGAGAGAGAGAAAATGACAGAGAGAGAGATCTTCCGTCCGCTGAGTCAATCACCAAATGGCAGCAGCAGCTGGGGCTAGGCCAGGCCAAAGTCAATATCCAGGAGCTTCTTCTAGGTTCCCCAGTTGGGTTCAGGGGCCCAAAGACTTGGCCATCTTCTGCTGCTTTTCCAGGTACATTAGCAGGGAGCTGGATAGAAAGTAGAGCTACCAGGACTCGAACCTATGGGATGCCAGCACTGTAGATGGTGGCTTAAACCACTGTGCTACAGTGCCAGCCCTGTGTCAGGGTATTATTAACAAAGCAAGAGATCATACTGGGAAGGGCAGACTTTTCTCCTGTGATGGTAAATGGTTGAAATGAATAAAGGTTTTTTTTTTTTTTTGGTTGTAAAGCATTTGAAGTACTGTGAGTAATCTATTTTTTGATGTTTTAGGAAGCAACCTGAAATGTGAGGTCTAGAGTGCTAAATTAGGTCTCTGTCTTTGATAATTCATGTAAGGGAAGATGACAAGTTGAATTAAGGTGGTGGCCAAAAATATGGAGAAAGAAGGATAGATTAAAAATTTATGTAGGTAGGCCGGCGCCGCGGCTCACTAGGCTAATCCCCCGCCTTGCGGCGCTGGCACACCGGGTTCTAGTCCCGGTCGGGGCGCCGGATTCTGTCCCGGTTGCCCCTCTTCCAGGCCAGCTCTCTGCTGTGGCCAGGGAGTGCAGTGGAGGATGGCCCAAGTGCTTGGACCCTGCACCCCATGGGAGACCAGGATAAGTACCTGGCTCCTGCCATCGGATTAGCGCGGTGTGTGGGCCTCAGTGCGCTGGCCGCGGCGGCCATTGGAGGGTGAACCAATGGCAAAGGAAGACCTTTCTCTCTGTCTCTCTCTCACTGTCCACTCTGCCTGTCAAAAAAAATTTTTTTATGTAGGTAATTTACGTCATTTGGTGATTGGATGTGAAGGTTCAGGGAGAGGGCGGAGTTAAGGGTGATGCTTCGGATTTACACAAGATAAGGGTGATGCTTTGGATTTATGCAAAATAAATATGTGATGATGGTTCTGTAGTTTGAGGTGGGAGATGCAGAGAAGTGAGAGTTTATGAAAAAGGATAATGAATTTTGTTTTGAGTAAGTTTGTATTGTTCTCAAGTCATTAAGATAAAACTATTTAATAGAACAGGGAAATATCCAGAAGTCTGGATTAGATTTTGAGTCAGCAATGGTGGTAATTAAAATTAAGGGAGTAAATGCAGTTACCCAGAGAGTGTATGATAAGCTAAAATGTCAAGTCTTTACTATTTTCTGTGAAAAATTTTTTCCCTCATGAGATGGTTTTCATCATTTGCAAATATACTTTTTAATTTTATGTGCTAAGTTCTTAGCTCTAAAGAGTATCAAAAGGATACTTAGGACCCTATGTTTAAAGTATCTTTCTTAACATCTGCATCTAATAGTTGGCTTCTTTTTTTTTTTTTTTTTTACAGGCAGAGTGGACAGTGAGAGAGAGAGACAGAGAGAAAGGTCTTCCTTTTGCCGTTGGTTCACCCTCCAATGGCCGCTGCGGCCGGTGCATTGCGCTGATCCGAAGGTAGGAGCCAGGTGCTTCTCCTGGTCTCCCATGGGGTGCAGGGCCCAAGCACTTGGGCCATCCTCCACTGCACTCCCTGGCCACAGCAGAGAGCTGGCCTGGAAGAGGGGCAACTGGGACAGAATCCGGCGCCCCGACCGGGACTAGAACCCGGTGTGCCGGCGCTCTTAGGTGGAGGATTAGCCTATTGAGCTGCGGTGCCGGCTAATAGTTGGCTTTTCAGACATGAATTTGAAAATCTTTCTAATTGGATAATGGTGAAATGGAGTAACAAAATCAGTGCTGATAATTATGCTTTATAATAAATTTTCATTTCTCGGCCGGCACCATGGCTCACTAGGCTAATCCTCTGCCTGCGGCGCCGGCACCCCGGGTTCTAGTCCCGGTTCTAGTCCCAGTTCGGGTGCCGGATTCTGTCCCCGTTGCCCCTCTTCCAGGCCAGCTCTCTGCTATGGCCCGGGAGTGCAGTGGAGGATGGCCCAAGTGCTTGGGCCCTGCACCCCATGGGAGACCAGGAGAAGCACCTGGCTCCTGCCTTCGGATCAGTGTGGTGCACCGGCCGTGGCGGCCATTGGAGGGTGAACCAATGGCAAAGGAAGACCTTTCTCTCTATCTCTCTCTCTCACTGTCCACTCTGCCTGTTGAAAAAAAAAAAGTTTTTAGTTGATTCATAAAAATTGAACATATTTATGGGGTACCATATATTTTTTAAATGTTTATTTTATTTATTTGAAAGAATTACAGAGAGATGTAGAGGCAGAGAGAGGTCTTCCATCCACTGGTTCACTCTCCAGATGGCTGCAACGGCCTGAGCTGCCCCAATTGGAAGCCAGGAGCTTCCTCAGGGTCTCCCACGAGAGTGCAGGGGCCCAAGCACTTGGACATCTTCTACTGCTTTCCCAGGCCATACTAGAGAGCTGGATCAGAAGAGGAGCAGCCAGGACTAGAACCAGCACCCATATCGGACGCTGGTGCCTCAGGCCAGGGCGTTAACCCACTGTGCCCCAGTGCCAGCCCCCCATTTTTTAAAGATTTATTTTATTTATTTGAAAGAGTTATGGAGAGAGAAGGAGAGAGCTTCTGTCCTCTGGTTCACTTCCCAAATGGCCACACCTACCTGAGCTGAGCTGAACTGAAGCTAGGAGCCAGGAGCTTCTTCCGGGTCTTTCAAATGGGTGCAAGGGCCCAAGGACTTGGGCCATCCTCCACTGCTTTCCCAGGCACACTAGCAGGGCGGAATCAGAAGTGGAGCAGACGGGACTCAAACCTGCTGCACCAGAGCATCGCCCACCATATGTTCTTTTAATACCAGTGTATATTGTGTAATGACCAGCCAGGGTAACACATCTATCTCCTCAGATATTTATAATTTCTTTATGGTAAAAATATCTATCTGTTACTTTTTTAAGAGACAAATACATAGTGCATTATCACCCTACCATGCAATAGAACACCAGAAGTTGTTACTCTTTTTTTTTTTAACTTTTATTTAATTATTATAAATTTCCAAAGTACAACTTTTGGATTATAGTGGCTTTTTCCCCCCATAACCTCCCTCTCACCCGCAACCATCCCATCTCCCACTCCCTCTCCCATCCCATTCTTCTTCAAGATTCATTTTCAATTTTCTTTATATACAGAAGATCTACTTAATATTTACTAAGTAAAGAGTTCAAGTTTGCGCCACACAGGCACAGAAAATATAGAGTACTGTTTTAGTAGTAGTTTTACTGTTAATTCTCATAGTACAACACATTAAAGACAGAGATCCTACATGAGGAACAGGTGCACAGTAACTCCTGTTGTTGACTAACAATTGACACTCTTATTTATGATGTCAGTAATCACCCGAGGCTCTTGCCATGAGCTGCTAAGGCTATGGAAGCCTCTCGAGTTCACCAACTTCGATCTTATTTAGACAGGCTGTAGTCAAAGTGGAAGTTCTCTCTTCCCTTCAGAGAAAGGTACCTCTTTCTTTGATGACCTGTTCTTTCCACCAGGATCTCATTCACAGAGATCTTTCATTTAGGTCATTTTTTTTTTTTTCCAGAGTGTCTTGGCTTTCTATGCCTAAGAAACTCTCATGGGCTTTTTAGCCAGATCTGAATACCTTAAGGGCTGATTGTGAGGCCAGAGTGCTGTTTAGAACATCTGCCATTCTATGAGTCTGCTGTGTATCCTGCTTTCCATGTTAGATCATTCTCTCCTTTTTAATTCTATCAGTTATTATTAGCAGACACTAGTCTTGTTTATGTGATCCCTTTGACACTTAATCATATCATTATGATCAGTTATGAACTGGAACTGATTACTTTGACTAGGAGATGGTATTGGTAACATGCCACCTTGATGGAATTGAATTGGAATTCCCCTGGCATGTTTCTAATTCTACCATTAGGGTTAAGTCCACTTACTCTTTTTTTTTAAATATTTATTTATTTTATATGAAAGGCAGAGAGAGAGATAGAGAGAGACACACAGAGAGAGAGAATGAGAGAGAGATAATCTTCCATCCGCTGGTCCACTCCCCAAATGGCCACAACGGCTTGGGCAGGGCTAGGCTGTAGCCAGGAGCCAGGAGCTTCTTCTCTGTCTTTCACATGGGTGCAGGCACCCAGAGACTTGAGTATCTTTTGCTGCTTTTGCAGGCACATTACCAGGGACCTGGATTGGAAGTGTAACAGCCAGGACTTGAAGTGGCATCCAGATGGGATGCCATTTTTGCAGGCGATGGCTTAACCCACAACCCCATAACAGTGGCCGTAGAAGTTCTTACTGTTATCTAGTTATAACTTAATACCTACTAAATAACCTTTCTCCATCCTTCCCTGCCTGCCCCCGCTTTCCCCAGCCTCTTCTAGAAATTGGAAAGATACACATTCAACTTCTATGAGATCAACCTTTTTAGATTCCACATATGAGTGAGACCATGTGATACTTGTCTTTCTGTGCTTGCCTTATTTCACTTAACATAACAACCTCCAGTTTTCACTTAACGTAGTCACCTCCAATTCCATCCATGTTGCAAATGACAGGATTTCATCCCTTTTTATGGCTTAGTAGTATTTCATAGTGTATATGCAACTCATTTTCTTTATTAGTTTCTGTCGATGGTCACTTAGGTTGTTTCCATCTTACTATTGTAAATATAGCTATATTGTAAATATAGCTATAATAAAGTAAACATAGAAGTTCAGATGTCTCTTCAACATTTCCCTTGAATATATACCCAGTTGTAGGATGGCTGGATCAGAAGATACTTCTATTTTTAGTTTTTTGAGGAGTCTCTATACTGTTTTCCAATAATGAGATTATTCTTGATGGACCCCTACATGGCTTCGTATTGAGAACTATTTACCAGAGGAATTAACTACATGATTAGAGATTTGGAACTTTCTGACCCACCATCCAGCCTCCAGGAATGGAGAGGCTGGTGATTGAACCAATCCCCAATGGTCAGTGATTTAATCAGCCATACCTACATAATGGCACTTGCATCAAAATCTTAAACTAGGGAATTTAGAAAGATCCTGGGTTGCTAAATGCCTCCATGTGCTGGGAGGGTGATGCACTCCAAACTATGAGAACAGAAACCCCCGTACTCCATATTCTCCTAGACCTTATCCTATGGACCTCTACATCTGCCGTTGACATCCTTTATAGTATCCTTTATGTAAACTTAAGTACAATGTTTTCCTGAGTTCTTTGAGCCATTATGGCAAGTTATTGAACCTGAGAAGAGGGCTGTGGGAACCCTTGGTTTGTAGTCAAGTTGAAAAGAAGTGTGGGTAACTTGGGGACACATTACTTACCATTGGCATCTGAAATGGAGGGGGTAGTGTATAGGACTGTGTGGTTTGCACTACTTCCATTGTGGTCAGAATTGAATTAAATTACAGGACATGCAGTTGATTTTTGCAGAGAATTGAATTGCTTGGTGTGGGAAACCCACACGTTGGATTCAGAAGTGTAGTGAATAAAAAGATAGCTTTGTTTCAGTTAGCTTTTTTTAACCTGGTTTGTTTGATTTTAGCCAGTCTGAGTTAATGATAGGTGTTTGATAACTGTAAGTTTCTGAATCTTTGTCAAGTCCAAATATTTTTTCAAATTTTAGATTTTAAAATCTGAATTTTTAAAAAATTTTTTTTGACAGGCAGAGTGGACAGTGAGAGAGGAGAGAGACAGAGAGAAAGGTCTTCCTTTGTCGTTGGTTCACTCTTCAATGGCTGCCGTGGCCAGCGCGCTGCGGCCAGCGCACAGTGCTGATCCAATGGCAGGAGTCAGGTGCTTATCCTGGTCTCCCATGGGGTGCAGGGCCCAAGCACTTGGGCCATCCTCCACTGCACTCCCTGGCCACAGCAGAGAGCTGGCCTGGAAGAGAGGCAACCGGGACAGAATCCGGTGCCCCAACCGGGACTAGAACCCGGTGTGCCGGCGCTGCAAGGCGGAGGATTAGCCTAATGAGCCGCAGTGCTGGCCCCAAAATCTGAATGTTTTAAGAAGTAATATGGGGGTCAACACTGTGGTACAGCTCTCTGCTATGTCCTGGGAAAGCAGTAGAAGATGGCTCAAGTCCTTGGGCCCCTGTACCTGCATGGGAAGACCTGGAAGAAGCTCCTGGCTTCTGACTTTGGATCAGCTTAGCTACGGCTGTTGTGGCCATTTGGGGAGTTAACTAGTGGATGGAAGACCTCGCTCCCTCTTTCTGCCTCTGCCTCTCAAATAAATAAATAAATCTTTTTTTTTTTAATATGACAGTAGTAATAGAAACTTTTTTTGTAGGTAGGAAAGTAGGTGGATGGTTTATGCAATCATTTTTTTTAATCTATTTATTTGACAGGTAGAGTTACAGACAGTGAGAGGGAGAGACAGAGAGAAAGGTTTTCCTTCCATTGGTTCACTCCCTAAATGGCCGTAATGGTCTAACTGCGCCGATCCAAAGCCAGGAGCCAGGAGCCAGGAGCCAGGAGCCAGGAGCTTCTTCCGAGACTTGCATGTGGGTACAGGGGCTCAAGCACTTGGGCCATCCTCCACTTATGCAATCATTTTAATGCAAATTTCTTCCTGTTAGTAACATGGGGAAAACAACAAAAATTACCTTCGCATAAACTTAGCAGTCTGTTATGTTTATCTTTTAATATTTATATTATATATATTTATATTTTTATATAATTGAAGTCACATAATTTATAAACTTTGTACTTTTCCTCTTTTGTAGATTTGGGATTGTATCATGCATGCTCATTTTTCTACATAACTTTCACCCTTGCCATTTTTAATAGTTAAGCATTGAATGATTATGTTATAGCTTAGTTAGCTGTTTCTTTATTTTGAACATATAAGTTACTTACAAGTTACTTTTAAGTTTGCTTGGAATGCTCTTTCAACTGGGCTTGGAAAAATTTTGATCAGACTTCAATCCCAAATAGTGCTTGAAGGGACTTAATCTTTTAGGAAAATTTGTTTTTGTCAAGGGGTAGTAGTAGCCTTGCTCATTTTCTGAATTCCTGAGGTGAGCCTGGCTTGTTCAGACATTGGGTGCTTTAGGTCACTGTTAGCAAACTTGTTTGCCTCTTCCTGTTTTTGGTCTGTATACTCTGTGTTTTCTTAGTTTTGATTAGGAGTACTTGTTTTTGAGAAGTCTCTGCCTCTTTAATATTTAAACATTCTTTTTGTCTTACTGATATATAATTGAAGCAGGGGCAGCTGGTTTTTGTGTGAATCCTGAATATTGTCCGAACTAGTTCTGGACATGCTCTCATTTGGAACATGACATATTTGCTCTGTATCTCCTGTCTCATTCCACATTTTCAGTGTCTTTTAAAAGGGTTATTTTATTGGGAAGGTAGAGTTACAGAGACAGAGATCTTCCATCCTCTGGTTCACTCCCTAAATGGCTACAATGGCTGGGGTTTGGGCCAGGCCAAAGCTGGGACCAGGAGCTTCTGGTGGGTCTCTCACATAGATGGCAGGGGCCCAAACACTTGGGCCATCTTCTGCTGCTTTCCCAGGGGCGTTAGCAGGGAGCTGGATTGGAAGTGGAACACCTGGGACATGAACCTGCACCCCTTTGGGATGCTGATATCACAACAGCAGCAAGCTGCTGTACCAGGACCTGGGCAATTAACTGCATATCTGGTTAAAGCCGTGGCCCGCAGCACCTGCCTGGGAAAACAGCAGAGGATGTTCCAAGTCCTTGGCACCTGCACTTGTGTGGGAGACACAGAAGAAACTTCTGGCTATTGGCTTCTGCCTGGCCCAGCCCTGGCAATTGCAGCCATTTGGGGAGTGAACCAGCAGTTGGAAGATCTCGCTCTCTCTCTCTCTGTCTCTCCTTCTCTCTCTCTCTAACTCTGCCTTTCAAATAATAGACAAATCTTTAGAAAACAAAAAAATAACACCATCCCCCATGTTATCAGTTTAACTTGTGTGTTTGAATGTATATATATTTCTCTGATAAATTTCTGTCAAATATGTATTTTTCTTTAAGTATAGTGTTATTTCTGCATATCTACTTTGCATTTTCCTCATCTAGATGAAATTATTGCTATTCTACTTAATTTATTATTTCCTTCAAGGAATAATTTCTTTTTCAATTACCAGAACTAGCATTGATCTCTTCATTCTCAGAACTCTAATTACACTCAGACTCCCTCCGTTTACTACTCCTGGTTTTTTTTCTTTTTCCAGATTGCTTTCTACTTCTTTGTATGCATTAGTTTAGTTTTCTTATTCAGGATGTGGTCTACCTGAAAGCCTGGTCCTTGGTTCTCTTAATCTGTCTTCATGCCTGAGGTACTTCCATTTGGCCTCTAGGTGTAAAAAATAGCTAAATTTATGTAATACTTTCTCAAAAATATAACTTAGAGGATATTTAATCTCCTTATCACTGTACATTTTTGGCACGAATTGTTATTGTTTTTGTAAAATAAAACTTTTAAAAAAGATTTATTAATTTTTTTTAAAGTTAGAGGGAGAGAGAAAGAAAATTATATAGAAATATCTTCCATCTGCTTGCTTACTCTCCAAATGGTCTAGGCTGACACCAGGAGACTGGAACCTGATCCAGGTTTCCCCCCTGAGTGACAGGGGCCCAAACACTTGCCATCCTCTGCTGCCTCCCTAGGATCATTAGCAGGAAGCTGGACTGAAAGCAAAGTAGTTAGGAATTGAATTGGTTCTCTAAAATGGGGTGCTGCGCCAAAATTCCAGACTCCAGAATAAACTATTTTTTTAACTTTTATTTAATAAATATAAATTTCCAAACTACAACTTTTGAATTATAGCAACTTTTTCCCTCCATAACCTCCCTCCCACCTGGAACCATCCCATCTCCCATTCCCTCTCCCATCCCATTCACATCAAGATTCATTTTCAATTATCTTCATATAGAAGATTAATTTAGTATATACTAAGTAAAGATTTCAACAGTTTGTACCCACACAGAAACACAAAGTATAAAGTACTATTTGAGTACTAGTTATGCCGTTAATTGACATAGCACAACACATTAAGGACAGCGATCCTATATGGGGAGTAAGTGCACAGTGACTCCTGTTGTTGATTTAACAGTTGACACTCTTATTTATGTCAGTAATCACCTGAGGCTCTTATCATGAGCTGCCAAGGCTATGGAAGCCTCTTGAGTTCACCAACCCCGATCTCAGAATAAAATATTTTTTTAAAGATTTATTGGAAAGGCAGAGTGACAGAGAGGCAGAAGCAGAAAGAGAGAGAGAGAGGTCTTCTATCCACTGGTTCACTCCCCAGATGACCGCAATGGCCATAGCTGCACCGATCTGAAAACATGAGCCAGGAGCTTCTTCTAGGTCTCCGACATGGGTGGAGGGGCCCAAGCACTTGGGCCATCTTCTGCTGCTTTCCTAGGCCATAGCAGGGAGCTGGATTGGAAGTGGAGCAGCCAGTACTTGAACCGGTGCCCATATGGAATGCTGACATTTCAGGCAGCAGCTTCACTTGCTATGCCACAGCACTGGCCCTGCAGAGTAAACTTTTTTAAGTGAAAAGTTATCTGAGTGGTATTACTTCAGGGTCAGTTTTATTGCATTTGGGATTCTTTTTGAAATATTGAGATTTTGGTGGCCTCAGAACAGAATCAGAAGCTCTCTAACAATTCAGCAACAATCAGTGGGGTATATTTAAAAATAGGCACATCAAAAACCCCATATCTTTGGATAGTTTTCCTTCTTTTTCCTCATTTTACTCCCCATGCTTGTTGAGCTTACTGAAATCAACTAAGATTATTATTAAATATTTTAAAGTATTTATTTTATTTATCTTTTAAAAAATGAGAGAGAGAGAAAGAGAGATATCTTCCACCCACTGGTTCTCTCCCCAAATGGCTGCAATGGCCAGGGCTGGGCCAGGCTGAAGCCAGGAGCTTGAAACTCCATCTGGGTCTCCCACTTGGGTGGCAGAGGCCCAAGTAATTGGGCCATCTTCTGCTGCTTTCTTAGGTGTATTAGCAGAGAGCTGGATCAGAAGTGAAGCAGCCAGGTCTCAAACCAATATGCTCATGGGATGCTTTGCAGATGGCACTTAACCTACTGTGCCACGACACTGGCCCCAACTAGGATTATATTAAGCAAATGTGAGAATGGCTACTTTTGGTGGTGGCAATATGGTTATGTAGAAATACAATATTTTTTTGAATTTATTCCTCTCAGTCAAGGTAAATATTGGTGAGAAGCCACCTGGAACCTGGAAAATAAAAAACACAGAAATAGGGAAAATAGAGTTCTTTGGAGATACAGCTTTTGTGTCCAGTCCCTTAGGGATGGTGTTACTAGTTTTTTAGAAACCATTGCAGTGTGAAGCTGTCAAAGGGTTAAAGAATCAAAAATGAATTTTTAGTTTCATATAGTAATCCATACTAACTATATCACTTTAATGCTTTTCTTTAATTTTGTAAATGTTCTTTCCTTGCCATATCCATGAATATATCATCAAGTTCAGAACTAGCTTTTATTTATTTATAAATTATGTCTTATAAATTTATAAGTATATCATTTTAGGAAAGAACCTTGTATTTGTAGAGGAGTGTAGCTGTTATAATAATTAAAACATGAACATTTTATGAACATTAAATGAACCCAATAAAGACTTATTTTGCATCTGTTTAGAAAGTTTTAGAAAGATTTTGGGAAAATTTAATGTGGAAAACAAGGATTCTTTCTTACGCTATACCAGGAAATCTGAGATCCCCTAGGCCAAGAACAACAACCTGAGGACTCTCTGAAGGACAAAGAGAAATCTGAGATCAGTATGTCTGCTGTATCCACATGATATCTACATAATTTTAAAGAGTCAGGATATTAACCACTTCCTTTATCATCTGATTCTTCACTCTTATATTATTTTTATTTATTTATTTTTTCAGTAAAATGGGAGTCAACATAGTAAGTCAAACAAATAAATCAAAAAACCCTCAGTTATAAAGACTAGGAATCTTATATATTCATCCTCAAACATGTCCTCAAAGACTTGATTATATCAGTACACACTTAGGACAATTCCAACTTTAGGAGACTGACCCTCTAAAAAGAAGTTTGGACTCCTGAGTCATTGGTGTGGACACCTGTGGATTATATGGTTGTGGTTTCACAAGACCTTATCATGCCTTCAGTCCAGAGGAGAAAACTATATCCACTTAGAGAAAAGTCATAAGCATTTTAGGAAGGTCACAGAACAAATAGAATGACAAAGAGCAAGCAGAAAGACAAAATGGAGACCCACTGCGTCCCCATTCCTAACATCTTGGTGTCACCACAAAGTACAGATAGAAACTGTTGCTGAAAACTCATTGCCTAGGAAGATGAGCCTAACTTTCCTGATGAGTACAGACTGCAGAGCCAGCAGGATGGGGTGCCTGTGTGATACATCAGGAATGTCAGATCCAGCCCTATGAGTTCTCAGTTGCCGGAAGTGTGGGCCCTCTTCTAATGCAGAAACATCCTTGGCTTCACTGCAACTCTGCTTTGGTTATTTCCTGAGCTGTGTCTGCTGGACCTTTTACAAGGCCTAGAAAGCAGAAGCCTCCCAGAAGAAAGGGCAACAACGAAGCTGAGGGTAGAAGGTGATGTTGCAGTTAAAAGACCTGGCCTGCTAAGGGATTGGGCAAAACCAGTCCAGCCTCATCAAAGCCGTTAGCAAATTGAGGTTGATATGTAGCTTTCCTTGTGTTTGGTTTTACAGTTTTTTCTTTGTGTCATTGTTTCCATTAGCAAATTCTCATTTGTCAAGGAGGCAGAGGGTTATTTTTATGCTGAGTTCTTTAATCTTAAAGAGGAAACTAAAGCATAGTAATTTTGAGGTTTTAACTTTGTACTCAGTAGTGGGATTACTTCATACCCCTTCCCATTGGGCTGAGGTGGAATTTGCTCTGGATCAGTAGTTCCGAAAATTTATGAGTATTTCACTCTTGTATGATTGTTCAATTGACTTAATTGCCAATGTTTTTTTGAGAATGGAAGCCATACACTTTTATCATTTTGACTAGTGTCTTCTAATGTTGACCAGATGGAGACTCCTGTATCTAGCTCCTCTGATTGTCTTTTACTTTTGGCCAAAGATTCTTCAATACTTTATTGAAATTTGGCCATCATCTATCTGACTTGGATAAGCTTCAGTGTGATGGCTGCTGCTATTCTTGGATGGGGTAAAGCTATCATTTCCTCCATCACTAACTGATATTTGGCTTCCTTGTTTATTTTTTTTATTTGACAGATAGAGTTAGACAGTGAGACAGAGACAGAGAGAAAGGTCTTCCTTCAGTTGGTTCACCTCCTAAATGGCTGCTATGGCCAGAGCTACGCCAATCCGAAGCCAGGAGCCAGGTGCTTCCTCCTGGTCTCCCATGCTGGTGCAGGGGCCCAAGCACTTGGGCCATCTTCCACTGCCCTCCCAGGCCACAGCAGAGAGCTGGACTGAAAGAGGAGCAGCCAAGACTAGAACCGGTGCCCATAGGGGATGCCGGCACCGCAAGGATTAACCAAGTGAGCCATGGCGCCGGCCCCTTGGCTTCCTTTTTATCACTTTTCTGAAATGCCTGTCTCTTCCTTTGAAATGTGCCTCTGATGATGAAGTGTGCTATCTGTATTGCAAACATAGTTGCACAAAGTAATATTCCTCTTGTTATTCTTCACTCAGACTCACAGAACCTTGAGTTTTTCTGAGAAGCCTAAAGAAGTTAACTACAAGTTCAGTATCCCTTATCTGAAGTGATTGAGACCCAAAGTGTTTTGAATTTCTGATTTCTTACCCTTTTGGAATATTTGCTTACATGTAGAGATGTTTTGGGAATGGGACCGAAGAGTAAACACTAATTCATTTATGCTTCATATATACCTTATACACATAGCCTGTAGGTAATTTTATACAAGATTTTAAATAGTTTTGTGCATGAAACAGTTTCATTTGTGATGTGGAATTTTCCACTTGTGGTGTCATATTTATGCTCAGACACATTCAGATTTTGGAGCATTTTGGATTTTTGAGTTGGGGTGCTCAAGCTGTGTTTTTTTTTTTTTTATTTTTATTTTTTTTATTTTTGACAGGCAGAGTGGACAGTGAGAGAGAGAGACAGAGAGAAAGGTCTTCCTTTTGCCGTTGGTTCACCCTCCAATGGCTGCCGCTGCAGCCGGCGCACCGCGCTGATCCGATGGCAGGAGCCAGGATCCAGGTGCTTTTCCTGGTCTCCCATGGGGTGCAGGGCCCAAGCACCTGGGCCATCCTCCACTGCACTCCCTGGCCATAGCAGAGAGCTGGCCTGGAAGAGGGGCAACCGGGACAGAATCCGGCGCCCTGACCGGGACTAGAACCCGGTGTGCCAGCGCCGCAAGGTGGAGGATTAGCCTATTGAGCCACAGCGCCGGCCAAGCTGTGTTTTAAAAAATGTTCTAGATAATTTGATTTTCCCCTTGTTGTCTTAGCATTCTAGGTCCATTCTCCTCTAGAATATAAAATAGGAACTTAACTTGATCTTACACCATCCTAGAGGAGTATGTTTAAGAAACACTTGGGAGTTTCCTTGTAGCTTTAATCAATTGTTATTTCCTACTTGTCCCAGTTTCCCAATTTATATATTTCTACTATGAAATATAATAAATGTGTAAAATATCTGCATAAAAAGAAAAATAGAAGGAATGTGGAACATTCAATGTAAGATGTCTGTTTATCTTTAATTTTTTAATATAAAGGTAATTTATATGTATTAAAATCTTGAAAAAATTTAACAAAAACAAAGCATGAAAAACTAAAAGCCAAAACTTTCATAATTCTGTTTTGCCATAGAAATTATTTGCATTTTGGAATATTTCTTTTTAATTTTTCTCTTATGTAATTTTTAATGTATAATTATAATATTGTATATATATTTCCATTTCTATCCAGTTTTAATAATTTTAATTAATGAATTCAAAATAGTATCAATGCATCCTTGTTTGGCATTTAGGTTGACTATTTAGTAATGATATATTGGATGTTCTTGTGTTGAGGCAAATGTATAGTGAGTTGTCAATCTTGGGTGCCTGAGGTACATTTTGTATGACAAGTCTATGAGGCAAGCCGTATGGGCTAGTGATTAAAAACTACACTGCACAAACTAAAATGTATTCTTTCATTTATTCAGTGTGTGTCTTTGTGCAGATTACTTAGTCTCTGTGCTTTGGCTCTTGTGCAAAGTGAGATTAATGCTAGTATGTACCATATATATCTTTGATGAGAATTGAATCAGTCCTTGTGCTCTGAATCTGTTTTTATCCAACAGATTTCACATTCATTTAAAGTAACCCTAAATATTAATGAGTGATATTAGATGATATATGGTACAAATGTTGCAGGAGGAAAAGACCTTTAATCCTCCAAAATGTATCTCTAGTGGTGCCACTTTAAATATTGGAGACAGACTGGTAATGATTAGCTTGAGAGGTTGATGAAGAGGCAACTAGGTAATTTGTGCTATGTTGGTTGTTTTGACACTCCTCAAGTCATTGTAGTTTAAGTTTCCTTCCCTCCTTCCCTCCCTTCCTCCCTCCTTCTCTTCATCCCTCTCTTCCTTTTTTCCTTTCTCTTTTGTGAATATTTATTTATTTGAAAGACAGAGTTTACAGAGGGAGAGACACAGAGGGAGGGAGAGAGAGAGAGATCGTCTGTCATAGTTCACTCCCCAACTGGCTGCAATGGCTGGAGCTGGGCTGGTCCAAAGCCAGGAGCTTGGAGCTTCTTCCAAGTCTCTCACATGAGTGCAGGGGCCTAAGCACTTCAACCATCTTCCACTGCTCTCTCAGGAGTGCATTAGCAGGGATTGGAAATGGGAGTGACCAGGTCTCGAACTGGCACCCAAATGGGATGCTGATGTTACAAGTGGGAGCTTAACCTGCTATACCACAATGCCAGCCCTATAGTTTTAGTTCTTGTAGTAAAGAGCAATGCAAGGGGAATCAGAAGATCATTTGGTTTTACTTCTTTCTGTTTTTTTATTTGTTGTTGTTGTTAATAGTATGATCATGAGCAGGCCACTTAACTCCTTTAAATGTGTTTTTCTTCCATAGTGATAATGTTTACCTTATCTTTCTCAAAGATGTTATTATGATTAAATGTTCTATGAAAGTAGGCTGAAGAATATAAAGCATTATATTCAAAAGTAAATTTAGTTAATTTTAAAAGACTAAAAATGAGAGAATATATGTGGAGATCTTGATCCAGTATTAGCCACAGTACCATTTGTCATTGTGAAGACATTTACTTATGTGAGAAGATTTGTATTATTAAATGGGTTATGAATATATTTTAGTATCTGCTTTGATATTTTTTCATTTTATTTGTATTTCAGACTCCTGGGAGAGTTGGCTCTCAAGGTTCTGATTTAGATTCATCAGCAACTCCCATAAACACGGTGGATGTCAATAATGAAAGCTCTTCAGAGGTATGAAAATAATACTTTGGCAACAAAATTCAGTATTATTTCAAGGAAAATTAGGAAATATTTGGAGTAATGATTGTGACTTAAACTTCTGTAGGAAAAGTTCTTATCAATCTTTCACAAAAATTGGAATGCAACATTTGCATCATAGTTGTAGATATTTAACTGAAAAATTTGTGAGATTATGAGTATATATTAAGACTGAAAAATATATTGCCAATTTGTCTTTAATGCTATTATCATTTCAAGTTAATGAAGATTTTTTAGTCTTTTATAAAGAATTAATAATTAGTTCTGTATATATACTGTCATGAACTGCAAGTTAATGAGAAATTAGTTTATCTATACAATTTGTATATTTGCTGTTTCTTTTATGACTTTGGAAGACTTTTTATTAAATCTCTGGTAGTTTATTATGAAAATTAATAGAGACAGTAGGTACTTCTTTTTTTTGGGAAAATTATCCTTAATATTTGTGTTATTTATCTATTTTAATAATTATTTTAATAGAAAATTTTTATTTAATAAATATAAATTTCAAAAGTACAGCTTTTGGATTATAGCAGTTCTTCCCCTCATAACCTCTTTCCCACCTGCGAACTATCCCATATCCTACTCCATCTCCCATCCCAGTCTTCATTAAGATTCGTTTTTAATTGTCTATATACAGAAGATCAACTCTATACTAGGTAAAGATTTCAACAGTTTGCACCCACACAGACACACAAACTATAAAGTTCTGTTTGAAGACTAGTTTTACCATTAATTTTCATAGTACAACACATTAAGGACAGAGATCCTACATGGGGAACAGGTGCACAGTGACTCCTGTTGTTGATTTAACAATTGACACTCTTATTTATGATGTCAGTAATCACCTGAGGCTCTTGTCATGAGCCGTCAAGGCTATAGAAGCCTCTGGAGTTCACAAACTCTGACCTTATTTAGACAAGGCTGTAATCAAAGTAGAAGTTCTCTCCTCCCTTCAGAGAAAGGTACCTCCTTCTTTAATGGCCCATTCTTTCCACTGGGATCTCACTCACAGAGATCTTTCAATTAGGTCATTTTTTGCCAGAGTGTCTTGGCTTTCCATGCCTGAGAAACTCTCTTGGGCTTTTTAGCCAGATCTGAATGCCTTAAGGGCTGATTCTGAGGCCAGAGTCCTGTTTAGAGCATTTGTCATTCTATGAATCAGCTGTGTATCCCGCTTCCCATGTTAGATCGTTCTCTCCTTTTTAATTCTATCAGTTATTATTAGCAAACACTGGCCTTTTGTTTTTGTTTTTAAAGATTTTATTTTATTTATTTGGATGGCCGCAACAGCTGGAGCTGAGCCAATCCAAAGCCAGGAGCCAGGAACTTCTTCCAGGTTTCCCATATGGGTTCAGGGGCCCAGGGACTTGTACCATCTTCTGCTGCTTTCCCAGGCCATAGCAGAGAGCTGGGTCAGAAGAGGAGCAGCAGGGACTAGAACCAGTGCCCATATGGGATGCTGGTGCTTCAGGCCAGGGTTTTAACCTGCTGTGCCACAGCACTGGGCCCTAAGATGTATTTTCAATTAACATTATACACCTAAGATTGACTCAATACTAAGTAAAGAGTTCAACAAACTATTAAAAAAAAAACTTCCTCAACAGTTGAGACAGGGCTGTTCAAAGTCATCACATCTCAAAGTGTCAATTTCACTTCTATAGATTACTTTTTAGTTGCTCTATTAGTTACTACAAGTCAATGAGAACATATGGTATTTATTCTTATGGGACTGACTTATTTCACTAAGCATAATGTTTTCCAGTTTCATCTATTTTGTTGCAAATGACTGAATTTTTTTTTATTGCTGTGTAGTACTCCATGGTTTACATATCCCATAATTTCTTTATCCAGTCTTCAGTTGACAGGCACTTGGGTTGATTCCATTTCCTACCTATTATGAATTGAACTGCAGTAAACATGGGGGTAATGATAACTCTTTCATATGCTGATTTAAATTGCCTTGGGTAAATTCCCAGCAGTGGTAATGCTGGGTCATATGATAGGACTATATTCAGATTTCTGAGGTATCCCCATACTGTCTTCCACAGTCACTGTACTAGTTTGCAATCCACCAACAGTTGGTTAGGGTACCTTTTCCCCTACATCTTTACCAGCATGTGTTGTTTGTTTATATCTATATGAGAGCCATTCTGACTAGAGTGAGGTGAAAGCTCATTGTGGTTTTGATTTGCATTTTCCTAATGGCTACTGATCCTGAACATTTTTTCATGTGTCTGTTGGCCATTTGAATTTCCTCTTTTGAAAAATGCCTGTTTAGGTCCTTTGCTCATTTCTTAATTGGATTGTTTGTTCTGTTGTTGAGTTCCTTGAGCTCTTTATAGATTGAGAATATTAATCCACTAGCAATTGCATAATTCGCAAATATTTTCTCCCATTCTGTCAGTTGCCTCTTTACTTTGCTGATTGTTTCTTTTGCAGTACAGAAGCTTCACAGTTTGATGTAATCCCATTTGTTGATTTTGACTTTGATTGCCTGTGCCTCTGGGTTTTTTTCCAAGAATTCTTTGTCTATGCCAATATCTTGTAGGATTTCCCCAATGTTCTTTAATAATTTGATGATATCAGGTTGCAGATTTAGATCTCTAGTCTATTTTTAGTGATTTTAGTGACAGAAGTAAGGTAAGGATCTTGCTTCATGCTTCTGCATGGTGTGATCCAGTTTTCCCATCACCATATGTTGAAGAGAGTGTCCTTGCTCCAGAGATTGATTTTAGTGCCTTTGGCAAAGATAAGTTGGTTGTAGATGCTTGGATTGATTTCTAATGTTTCTATTCTGTTCCATTGGTCTATCCATCTGTTTTTTCTACCAGTACCAAGCTGTTTTGATTATAACTGCCTTGTAGTATGTCTTCAAGTCTGCTATTGTGATGTCTCTGGCTTTGTTTTTGTTGTGTAAGATTGCTTTAGCTATTCAGGATCTTCTGTATTTCCATATGAATTTCAGCATCATTTTTCTATATCTGAGAAGAATGTCTTTGGTATTTTGATAGGTATCACATTGAATCTTTAAATAGCTTTCAGAAGCATGAACATTTTGATGATTTTGATTCTTCAATCAATGAACATGGAAGATTTTTCCATTTTTTGTATCTTCTATTTCTTTCTCTGATGCTTTGTAATTCTCATTGTAGAGATCTTTGACATCTTTGGTTAAATTTATTCCAAGGTATTTTTTTTTTTTCGGTAGCTATGGTGAATCGGATTGATGTTAGTAGCTTTTTTGCAGCCATGGCATTGTCTGTACATACAAAGGCTGTTTATTTATGTGTGTTGATTTTATATCCTGCTACTTTTACAAATTCTTCTGTGAGTTCCAGTAGTCTCCTAGTGGAGTCTTTTGGATCCCTATATATATAATCTTGTCATCTGCAAATAAGGATTATTTGACTTCCTCCTTCTCAATTTGTATACCTTTGATTTGTTTTTCTTCTCTAGTGGCTCTGGCTAAAACTTCCAGTACAATATTTAATAGCAAAGGTGAGGGTGGGCATCCTAGTCTGGTTCTGAATCTCAGTGAGAATGTTTTCAGCTTTTCCTTGTTCAATAGAACACTGGCTGTGGGTTTATCATAAATTGCCTTTATTGAGAAATGCTGCTTCTATTCCCAATTTTCTTAGAGTTTTCATCATAAAAGGGTGTTGTATTTTGTCAAATGCTTTCTCTGCATCTATTGAGATAATCATATGGTTTTTATTCTTCAATTTGTATCACATTGGTTGGTTTGTGAATATTGAACCATCCCTGCATTCCAGGGATAAATCCCACTTAGTCTGGGCAAATGATCTTTCTGATGTGTTGTTGGATTCGATTGTCTAGTATATTGTTGAGGATTTTTACGTCTTTTTTTCATCAGGGAAATTGCTCTATAGTTCTCTTTCTCTGTTGTATCTTTTTCAGGTTTAGGAATTAAGGTGATGCTGGCTTCAGAGAAAGAATTTGAGAGGATTCCCTGCCATTCAGTTGTTTTGAACATCTTGAGAAGAATTATGTCAGTTCTTCTTTAAATGTCTGATAGAATTCAGCAGTGAAACCATCTGGTCCTGGGCTTTTCTTTGTTGGGAGGATCTTTATTACTGATTCAATTTCTGTCTTGGTAATTGGTCTGTTTAGGTTTTCTGTGTCTTCATGGCACAGTTTATGTAGGTTGTATGTGTACAGGAATCTGTCCATTTCTTCTAGGTTTCCTGGTTTGTTGGCATACAGCTCTTTGTAGTAATTTCTGATGATTCTTTTTATTTCTGTGGTGTCTGTTGTTACATTTCCTTTTTCAATTCTAATGTTATTGATTTGAGTCTTTTCTTTTTTCTTGGTGAATCATGCCAGTGGTGTTTCAATTTTGTTTATTCTTTTCCAAAAGCCAGCTCTTTTGTATATTTTATAAAGTTTTTTTTTTGGGGGGGTTTCTTTTTCTTTTCTTTCTTTTTTTTTTTTTTTTTGCCTTTTTCTTTTTTTTTTTTAACTTTTATTTAATGAATATAAATTTCCAAAGTACAGCTTATGGATTACAATGGCTTCCCCCCCATATCGTCTCTCCCACCCGCATCCCTCCCCTTTCCCACTCCCTCTCCCCTTCCATTCACATGAGGATTCATTTTCGATTCTCTTTATATAGAGAAGATCAGTTTAGCATACATTAAGTAAAGATTTCAACAGTTTGCTCCCACACAAACATAAAGTGAAAAATAATAGATGATTTTTAAATGATGATGAAATCAGATCAGACCTATTGTCATGTTTAATCCCAGTGAGAGTCAAGTTGGGAATTGATAATTTCTTTTTTTTTTTTTTTTTTTTTTTACAGAAGATCAGTTTAGTATGCATTAAGTAAAGATTTCAACAGTTTGCACCCCCATAGAAACACAAAGTGAAATATACTGTTTGAGTACTCATTATAGCATTAAGTCTCAATGTACAGCACATTAAGGACAGAGATCCTACATGAGGAGTAAGTGCACAGTGACTCCTGTTGTTGACTTTACAAATTGACACTCTTGTTTATGGCATCAGTAATCTCCCTATGCTCCAGTCATGAGTTTCCAAGGCTATGGAAGCCTTTTGAGTTCTCCGACTCTTATCGTGTTTAGACAAGGTCAAGTTAGACAGTAAGAGAGAAAGATCTTCCTTCCTTTGGTTCATCCCCCAAATGGCCACTATGGCCATTGTACTGCGCCGATCTGAAGCCAGGAGCCAGGCGCTTCCTCCTGGTCTCCCATGCGGGTGCAGGGCCCAAGCACTTGGGCCGTCCTCCACTGCCTTCCCAAGCCACAGCAGAGAGCTGGACTGGAAGAGGAGAAACCGGGACAGAATCCGGCACCCCAACCGGGACTAGAACCAGAGGTGCTGGCGCCACAGGCGGAGGATTAGCCAAGTAAGCCGTGGCGCCGGCCTTGGGTTTCAATTTTGTTTCTTTCTATTCTAATTCTGTTTATTTCTTTTTTTCTACTAGTTTTGGATTTCGTTGGTTTTCTATATCCTTGAGATGAATTGATAGCTCATTTATTTAGTGCCTTTCCAATTTCCTGATATTGGCACCAATCGCTATAAACCTTTGTCTTAACACTGCTTTTACGGTAGCCCATAAATTTTGATATGTTATATTCTTCATTTGTTTCCAGAAATTTTTTGATTTCTGTTTTGATTTGTTCAATGACCCACTATTATTCAGGAACATGTTCAGTTTCCATGTGTTTGCCTATGTTCTTATCCTGCTTGTGACTCACTGGGCTTCCTGCACATGTGAATGTTTTCTTGACATGTTCTGGAAAAGTCTGTGATATTGCTTCCATTTTTTTTTGTTACCACCAACTGTTACTCAGATTAATTTTAAATGTAGGCCCAGTAGGAATTTCTGATTCATGGAATATCAAATGTATTTATGTTTTTGATAACTTTTTCAAGAAAGCTATAAGCTTTCTTACATGTGAGGACTTTGCCTCGCTCTGTTGTAGTAACAGTACTGTAACATAGTGGCGTGAACATTGTAATCATATTCAGTGAATATATTTTGAATGATTGCAGGTAGAAGCTTAAAGTGAGCAAATAAGCGAAAAGTGAAAAGCAGCATAAAGGCAGAGTTACAGGAGGCAGAGGCAGAGAGAAAGGTCTTCCATCTGCTGGTTTACTCCCCAAATGGCTGCTATGGCTGGAGCTGGGCTGATCTGAAGTCGGGAACCAGGAGCTTTTTCCAGATCTCCCACATGGGTGCAGGGACCCAAGGACTTGGGCCATCCTCTACTGCTTTCCCAGGCCAATGCATAGAGCTGAATTAGAAGAGGATTAACTGGGACTCGAACTGGCACCCATATGAGATGCTGGCACTGCAGGTGGCAGCTTTGTCACCTGCTGTGTCACAGCTCCAGCCCCTATTAGCCCCATTTTATAGATAAGGAAGCTGACAGCCAAGTAAATTGATTTCCTTAATGTTATGTGGTCAACATGGATTGATACCAAGATCCACATCTGTTTTAACACCCAAACTCATGATGTTATAACCTTTATCACCTTTTGTCTTCACAACTGTCTTCATTTAATTTACTTTGTTCCTAATACCATCAGTCCCATATTCTCTCATCCCTATAGTATTCTTTTTAAATTTTTTTAACAGGCAGAGTGGACAGTAAGAGAGACAGAGAGAAAGGTCTTCCTTTGCCGTTGGTTCACCCTCCAATGGCCGCCGCGGCCTGTGCGCTGCAGCCGGCGCACCGCGTTGATCCGATGGCAGGAGCCAGGTGCTTATCTTGGTCTCCCATGGGGTGCAGGGCCCAAGCACTTGGGCCGTCCTCCGCTGCACTCCCTGGCCACAGCAGAGAGCTGGCCTGGAAGAGGGGCAACTGGGACAGAATCCGACGCCCCGACCGGGACTAGAACCCGGTGTGCCAGCGCCGCAAGGCAGGGGATTAGCCCAGTGAGCCGCAGCGCCGGCCGTATAGTATTCTTTAAAAACTATTTGAAAGGCAAAAGAGCTAGAAATAAAAAGTGGTTTGTTATCCTCTGATTCACTCCCCAGATACCTGCAACAATTGGAGTTGGACTAGGTCAAAGCTGGGAGCCAGGTTCTCAGTCTGGGTTTTCCATCTGAGTGGCAGGGATCCAACTGCCTGACCTACCACCTGCTGTTACCTGTGGTGCATATTAGCAGGAAGCTAAATCCAACCTGGGCACTCTGATGTGGGGTATTGGCACTACTGTGCCAAATACCTCATCCCATTACTAATTTTATCTGACAAAATCTCAAGCCGCAGATCAGTTTAACAACCATATTTCAAAACATTTGTTAATAATAGGGAATTTGAGAGATTATTTTAAGAAAGGTTTTATTTGGCTTAGAATGTTAAAAGGAAGAATCATCTAAGGATTATGAGTGTGGATTAGAATGAGAACTCAGTGAAATATGGGGCCGGCGTTGTGACGTAGTGGGTAAAGCCACTGACTGCAATGCCAACATCCCATATGGGTGCCAGTGTGAGTCCCGGCTGCTTCACTTCCAACCCAGCTCTCCGTTATGGCCTGGGAAAGCAGTAGATGATGGTCCAAGTCCTTGGGCCCCTGCACCTGCATTGGGGACCTGGAAGAAGCTCCTGGCTCCTGATCAATACAGCTCCCGCCGTTGCGGCCAGCAGGGGAGTGAACCAGTAGATGGAAGACCGCACTCTCTCTTTTTGCCTTTCCTTCTCTTTCTGTGTAATTATGACTTTCAAATAGATAAATAAATCTTTTAAAAAAAGAAATAAATAAAATCTTTTTTTAAAAAAAGAACTGAAGCCAGTGGAACATGGTAGAAGCTAAAATTACTTTCATTAAGAAAACCTCTTTGTTGAGAACAGTATATCTCATAAAGGCATTTGTTAACACCTGCCAGTAATTTCTTGAGACCAATACTAGGTCTCAAATAAGTATGGCTAAAGTGGGGCCTGCGCCGTAGCGCAGGTTAATCCTCCATATGTGGCGCCAGTATCCCATATGGCGCCAGTTCTAGTCCCAGTTACTCTTCTTCCAGTCCAGCTCTCTGTTGTGGCCTGGGAAGGCAGTGGAGGATGGCCCAAGTGCTTGGGCCCCTGCACCCACATGGGTAGACCAGGAGGCTGGCACCTGGCTCCTGGCTTCGGATCGGCACAGCTCCGGCCTTTCAGGCCATTTGGGGAGTGAACCAACAGAAGGAAGACCTTACTCTCTGTCACTCTCACTGTCTGTAACTCTGCCTGTCAAATAAAAATAAAATAAGAATCTTTAACAAAAAAAAGTATGGATAAAATGTCATAAGCAGAAATAGTGAAAATGGTATTTTATTTTATTTTTAATTTTTTTTATTTGACAGATAGAGTTAGTGAGAGAGACAGAGAGAAAGGTCTTCCCTCCATTGGTTCACTCCCAAATGGCCGCAACAGCCGGAACTATGCCAATCCGAAGCCAGGAGTTAGGTGCCTCTTCCCGGTCTCCCATGTGGGTGCAGAGCCCAAGCACTTGGGCCATCCTCCACTGCCTTCCCAGGCTACAGCAGAGAGCTGGACTGGAAGAGGAGCAGCTGGGACTAGAACCCGGCACTCATATGGGATGCCAGCACCTTAGGCGGAGGATTAACTAAGTGAGCCACGGCGCTGGCACCCGAAAATGGCATTTTAAATGAAAGAATATTCCGGCCAGCGCCCTGGCTCACTAGGCTAATCCCCCACCTGCTGCACCGGCACCCCGGGTTCTAGTCCCAGTTGGGGCGCCGGGTTCTGTCCCGGTCGCTCCTCTTCCAGTCCAGCTCTCTGCTGTGGCCTGGGAAGGCAGTGGAGGATGGCCCAGGTGCTTGGGCCTGCACCCGCATGGGAGACTGGGAGGAAGCGCCTGGCTCCTGGCTTCCGATCAGCGCAGCGCGTTGGCCGTGGCGGCCACTTGAGGGGTGAACCAACTGAAGGAAGACCTTCTTTCTCTCTCTCTCTCTCTCTCTCACTGTATAACTCTGCCTGTCAAAAAAAAAAAAAAAAAAAATTCCAACCAAGGCACTGGTTACCATAAAAAAAAAAATGAACCAATGACAATTTATAGCCTAAGGATGGGAATTAATTTTAGAAGCCCTACTTTGGATAGATCTTTGACCTTTTGTGCAATTACTACTTGAAAATTTTCCCTAAATCTGTTAAAATGAGATATGCTAATTGTTTTCCTGTTGTGTCTGTTGGTGTATTTTGTTTTATAAGAAATGTTTTATGTATTTCTAAAAGTTGTTATTTCACAGGGTTTCATCTGCCCATTATATATGAAAAGATTTGTAACTGCTATTGATTTGTTGGAGCATTACCAGCAAGTACATGCTGAAAATGAAATAAGAGGACAGGAACTTCTTAATGACTCCAATGTTATGCTGGGTCCTATATAAATTGTTTTAGCAGCTTGGTTATGGGTTGCTCAAAATAGTTTGTTTTTCTTTGCTTTGGTGTTGCTTAACTTTTTATGCTACAAGGGAATATGGATTGCTTTAATTATGCATGCTTAATGGAAGGTTCAATAAGGAAAAATGCTCTTGGGCAGTCTGCTTGGTTTCTCCTACTGTTTGCACTTGTCTTTTTGTGAGTTTATAAATAAATATAAAAGCTTAAGTTAATGTTTTGCATAAATTTTGCCATGGGATTTGAAATAACAAAGTGAATATTACTTCAACATTTATAAATGACATCTTTATTATTTTGCTAATGCTGTATTGATGAATATATTACAATTCATCAGGTTAAAATGCTTTGATCTTCTGTGGAAAGAAGATGGCATATGAATGCTTACTATCCTTATTTGTTAAAATCTACAGTGTTAGAACTTGAATCTATGATTTTCCTAAGTTTTTTAGACTTTTGAGGGAGGTGACTGAATGATACACTCTATCAGTAACAGTGGATTCATCCCCAAAATATTTCTTAGTATTGTGGAACTGTTGCATATCTAAGGCTGAGACTGAACATGAGTCAGGGGAAGTGTTGCTGATTTTTAGGCTGGAAAGAATTTCTCAGGTGATTCTGATAAATATGTGTTTTCTTGGAAAATAACATATTCTAAAAACAATAAGAAATTTTTTTTTGGTTGTTATTCAGATCTTATAAAAGAATGAAACTTGGAGCTGGCGCTGTGGCATAGTGGGTAAAGCCGCCGCCTGCAGTGCAACATCCCATATAGGCACTGGTTCGAGTCCTGGCTGCTCCACTTCTCATCCAGCTCTCTGCTATGGTCTGGGAAAGCAGTGGAAGATGGCCCAAGTCCTTGGACCCCTGTGCTCACGTGGGAGACCCAGAAGAAGATCCTGACTCCCAGCTTTGGATCGGCTCAGTTCTGGCCGTTGCAGCCATTTGGGGAGTGAACCAACGGATGGAAGACCTCTCTCTCTCACTCTCTCTCTGTTTCTCTTTTGCTCTCTGTGCAACTGTGACTTAAAAAAAAAAAGAAAAAAAGAATGAAATTTTTTTTATCATTAAAAACCAAAATTTAAAGACTTTTTTTTTCTGTGAGGCAATTATAATAAGAAAATGGTCTTACAAACCTCCATTTATTTGAAACTCCTTTGATTTTTGTGGAGTACTTCTTATGTAGCAGGTGAACATGAGTGAAGGTGATAACAAGGTAAATAAAACAGGATTGCTATCCCAGGAAGCTTTGGTGATACATATTTGCAAAAAGACTGTAAAAGTTAATTCAATATGATAGGGAAATCAGGAAAAACATCACAGATGAACAATTAATCCAGACATTCTCTGAGGGTAGTAGGGAAAATTGGATGCATGTAGGACTATACCAATTAAGCTAGCTGCAGCAGTGCAAGCAAAAACAGAAGTATAAAAGATCATGGGAAGTCTGCTTAGCATTTTACCACTTTTTTTTTTTCCTAGAACATGTGGGGCAACTTTTATTCTTCATAGGTTAACTAAAATCAAAAGTAACAGTATGCCTACTTGGCACTTAAATAGTAGCTTTCCATTTACCTAAAGAACACTTGGTACAACAGGAATACCTTAAGTGTCAAGTTACAGTGAGTTTTGGGCTGCAGTGGATGAGAGAAATGATTACAGATAACTGAACTCTGAGTAAGGAACATATTGTTTTTAATCTTAAATAAACTATGTTTTGGATATTGATGAGAAATTTAGAAAGATTAAAGAAAGTATAATTGGCTACTTTTAGTATTTTATTGTTATTTTATTATCTCTATTAGCAACATTCATATTTTTGGATATAGTTTAGAAAACATCGAGAAGGCATCTCATATATCCACAACTGGTATCACAAAGATCATGAACTAAATAAAGATCATGCACTTTATTCATGAGACATATCTCCGACAGTCATTCAAACTTATTTTATTTTAAATAAGTGAAGTGGTTTTAATTATTATTTTGTTCTTTTTTATTTAAGTTTTTAAAATTTATTTGAGAGGTAGAGTTACAGACAGAGACAGAGAGACAGAGAGAAAGGTCTTCCATAAACTGGTTCACTCCCCAAATGGCTGCAATGGTCAAAGCTGGGCTGATACAAAGCCAGGAGCCAGGAGCTTTTTCCAGGTCTTCCATGTGGGTGCACTTGGGTCTCTTCTATTGCTTTCCCAGACTGTAGCAGAGAGCTGGATTGGAAGAGGAGGAGCCAGAATTAGAACCTGTGCCCATATGGGATGCTGGCTCTGCAGGTAGAGGCTTAACCCACTATACCACAGCACTAGCCCTGAATTATTTTTCTTAATCCACCCTTCCCAGGCATAGCAGGCTAGCATTCTTAGAAATAGCATGCTATGAGTTTTTAGAAATGGCTATTAAAATATAAAACAGGTATAGAAAAACTATAAAATGTGAATGTATGAATTAGAGACTTGCCAGAATTCAATGATTAATATTTGTGGCTCAGAGACATTAAGCAAAGGTTTAATACCTATTTTAGAAGGTGAGGAAATATATGAATTTTAGAAGGATTTAGATTTATCAGAAATATCCTACAATTTAAGTTTTATTTAAACATATAAGTTATAATTATATGGAAAATTCATGTGTGGGAGATACTTCTATAATGAATTATAAATTATAAGCTTCTAAAATTCTCTTTAAGGGAATGGGCATTTAGCATGACTGTTAAGATGCCTGCATCCCATATTAGAGTACCTGGGTTTGATTCCCAGCTCTGCTTTCAATTCCAGTTTCCTGTGAATGTACATCCTAGGTCTCAGCAGTAATGATTGAAGTACTTGGGTCCCTGCCATCTATGTGGGAGACTAGGATGAGTTTCAGGCTCCTATTTTGGGCATTTAAGGAGTAAACTAGGAGAGGGAATCTCTCTCTCTCTCTCTCTCTCTCTCTCTCTCAATTTCTCTCTCTGTCCTGCAAATAGATCAGAATAATTTTTAAAAAGTAGGTATTTTATAGAGCCCAAAACTTAGAAGGTAATATCAAGATGGCTAATGATTCTCAAAATAAAATTTCTCTTTAGGAATGAGTCATTTCTTTCTGGGATATTAACCTGATGATGTGTGCAAGCTTTAAGAAAACATAGGGGATGGGTACTTGGTGTAGGGTAAAGATGCTGCTTTGTATGCCTTCATCCCATCTTGGAGTGCCAGGGTTGTAGTCCTGGCTCCAATCCTGATGCAAATTTCCCACAAATGGACACCCTGGGAGCCAGCAGGTAATGGCTCAAGTAGTTGTGTCCTTGACACCCACATTGGAGACCTAGTTTGAGTTCTTGTCTCCTGGTTTTGCTTGGCCCAGCCCCAGCTACTGTGGACTTTTGTGGAGTGAAACAGTTGTTCAGAGATTTCTGTTGGTCTCTCTCTCTCTCTCTCTCTCCTCAATTTCATCATTAATTTTCTGGCTGTTATGTATCTAGGGCCAAAACACGGAAGTTGAGAAAACAGCCAAAAGCCACAAGTTATGAAGATTAAATAATGCAAGAGAGGTAGATTCTTTGAGTAACACAGCATAATTTGCTTTCTAGTTATTACAAGTTGAGACACAGAAGAGAAATGATAGACTAAATATTACAGAGGTTCATATACTGTTACATTAAAGATATCTCAGCTAATACTGTTCAGCAGTGAGCTGACATTAGGAGAATATCAAATTAAACATAATGTAGAGTCATTATGAAGCATGATAGTAGCTAACAGATTTGAAGAAAGACAGAATGATACCAGCTAGATTAACGTATAGGCCTGGAGCATTCATCATTCAGAAAAAGGAGTGTGTACCAGATTGTCTCTGGAGACAAATGGCATTATTCTGATGTCCAAAGGCATATCCTAAAGTCCATTGTATTTTATCATTTCAGAAATTTCATTGGGGGATCCTTATGTTGTGCCACTGCCATTCACCTTAACACTGATCAGAACACATCTTCAAGCATCTGTTTCCCAAATGCAACATGACCGTGTTTCACGATGCTTCTTGTACCTTTGTTTATATTCCTCCTTTTGTTTAGAATGCCTTTTTTTAAAAATCTCTACCGTGTATAAGGCTACTCATTAGTTAGTACCTAGTTCCAATGTTTATTATATATACATATATCATACATTTACATGCAGTGCAGCTGCAGTGAGGATGGAGATATGATAGATACATAACCTATTTGTGTATTTTTTAAAAAAGATTTATTTATTTATTTGAGAGGTAGAGTGACAGAGAGAGGGAGAGACAGAGAAAGGTCTTCCATCTGCTGGTTTACTCGCCAGATGGCTGCAATGATCAGAGCTGCGCGATCTAAAGCCAGAAGCCAGGAGTTTGTTCCAGATCTCACATGTGGGTGGTAGGGCTCAAGAATTTGGGCTGTCTTCTGCTTTCCCAGGCACATTAGCAGGAAGCTGATTGGAAATGGAGCAATTGGAACTTGAACTGGCACCTATATGGGATGTCGGCATTGCAGGCAGAGCTTTACCCACTTCACCACAAAGCCAACCCATGTATATTTTTTTAAAGTGTTAACTTTTGGAACAAGCAAAGTTGGATTTTTTCCCCCAAAGAAACCTTTTATTTAAGGAATGAAAACTTCATGCATTTCATAAATACATTTTTAGGAATATAGTCATTCTTCCCAACATACCCACCCTCCCACCCACATTCCTACCCCTCATCCTCCTCCCTCCCCCATTCTCAATCCAATTATCCACTAAGATCCATTTTCAATTAACTTTATACACAGAAAACCAACTCTGTACTCAGTAAAGAGTTCAACAGTTTGCATGGGGAAAAAAAAAAAAAAACCAAACTGTTCCTCCACAGTTGAGACAAGGGCTGTTCAAAGTTATTGCATCTTGAGGCGAATTTCAATTATTTTTTAAAAATAATTAACTTTAAAAAAGCTCCCAAGGCTGATATATCTTTTTTGAGCACTTAGACATACTGTAACTTATAAGACATAAAATACCCTCCACTTAATACATTAAAATAAAGTAAGTCTTTGAGAAAAAGTTTTTCATTAATTAAGGGAGCATCTAGGAAAACAAGCAATGAAGTTGGACACTTAGGCATATCTAAAACTTAGGAGACATAAGAATATCCTCCACTTAATACACTAAAATGAAATAAACCTTTGAGAACAAATTTTACTGTTAATTCTCATAATACAACACTGAGGACAGAGGTCCTGCATGAGAAGTTAGTGCACAGTAACTCCTGTTGTTAACTTAACAATTAACACTCTTATGTATGACATCAGTGATTGCCCAAAGCTCTTGACATGAGTTTCCAAGTCTATGGAAGCCTTTTGAATCCAAAAAATCTGCAGTATTTAGACAAGACCAAGCAAAGTGGAAGTTCGCTCCTCCCTTCAGAGAAAAGTACCTCTCTCTCTCTCTTTTTTTTTTTTTGGACAGGCAGAGTGGACAGTGAGAGAGGAGAGAGACAGAGAGAAAGGTCTTCCTTTGCCATTGGTTCACCCTCCAATGGCCGCCGCGGCTGGTGCGCTGCGGCTGGTGCACTGCGCTGATCTGATGGCGGGAGCCAGGTACTTCTCCTGGTCTCCCATGTGGGTGCAGGGCCCAAGCACTTGGGCCATCCTCCACTGCAGTCCCTGGCCACAGCAGAGAGCTTGCCTGGAAGAGGGGCAACCGGGACAGAATCCGGCGCCCCGACCGGGACTAGAACCCGGTGTGCCAGCGTCGCAAGGCGGAGGATTAGCCTAGTGAGCTGCGGCGCCGGCTAGTACCTCTCTTTTTGATGACCACTTCTTTCCATTGGGGTCTCACCCACCAAGGTCCTTCATGTAGGACATTTTTTCCCACAGTGTCTTGGCTTTCCAGGCCTTAAATGCTCTTGTGGGCTTTTCAGTCAGACCAGAATGCCTTAAGACCTGATTCTGAGGTCAGAGTGCTACTTAAAATGATTGTCATTGTATGGGTCTGCTGTGTGGACTGCTTCCTGTGCTGGAACATTCTCACTCTTTTTAATTCTATTTTTTTATTATTACCAGACATTTAATCCTATCTATATGATCACTTTAACACTTAAGACCTTTACCACCCAGGTTAAGAGGATTTGGGGTCTCATGGCAAGTTTTTAAACTGTACTCTTAGAAGTAAGTCTGTAGAAATATATCAGAAATATACAGCTTTATAGTTAAAAACTTCATACACTTTATAATTACAACTTTAGAAATATGGTGATTTTTCCCATCGTGCCCACCCTCCCACCCATACTCCCTCCTCTCTTCCTCCTCTCTCTCTTACTCCCACTCTTATTCTTTACTAAGATGTATTTTCAATTGACTTTATACACATATGATTAACTCTATGTTAAGTAAAGAGTTAAACATAGTATTAAAAAAAAAGCTCTTCTTCAACAGTCAAGACATGGGCTGTTCAAGTCATTGCTTCTCAAGTTGTCAATTTTACTTCTACAGATTGCCTTTTAGGTACTCTATTAGTTGTCATTGGTCAGGGATAACATATGGTATTTGTCCCTTTGGGACTGGCTTATTTCACTAAGTATGATGCTTTCCAGATTCATCCATTTTGTCACAAATGACTGGATTTCATTTTTTTATTGCTGTGTGGTATTCCATGATGTGCATATCTCATAATTTCTTTGTCCAGTCTTCAGTAGATTGGCATTCGGGTTGATTCCATGTCTTTGCTATTGTAACTTCAGCTGTGATAAACATGGAGGTACAGGTAGCTCTTTCATATGCTGATTTCATTTCCCTTGGGTAAATTCCCAGGAGTGGGATGGCCGGGTCATACAGTTGGTTTATATTCAGATTTCTGAGTTATCTCCATACTGTCTTCCTTAGTGGCTTTACCATCTTACATTCCCACCAACAGTGGATTAGGTTACCTTTTCCCCATATCCTCACCAGCATTTGTTATTTGTTGATTTCTGTATGAAAGCCATTCTTACTGAGGTGAGGTGAAATCTCATTGTGGTTTTGATTTGCATTTCCCTAATGGCTAGTAATCTTGAGCATTTTTACATGTGTCTGTTGGCAATTTGGATTTCCTCTTTTGAAAAATGTCTGTTTAATTCCTTTGCCTCTTTCTCTCTCTCTCTCTCTCTCTCTCTTTCTTTCTTTCTATTTGAAAGGCTGAGTTACACAGGTTTCCCACGTGGGTGCAGGGGCCTAATGACTTGACCCGTCTTCTACTGCTTTACTTGGCCAATGCATAGAGCTGGATCAGAAGAGGAGCAGCTGGGACTTGAACCTGCACCCATATGGGATGCCAGCATTACAGGTGGCAGCTTTTACCCATTATGCCACAGTGCCAGCCTCTTTACCCATTTCTTAACTCAATTGTATGTTTTGTTCTTGTTGAGTTTCTTGATATTTATATATATTCTGTTAATTTATCCATTATCTGTTGTATAGTTTGCAAATATTTTTCCCCATTCTGTTGATTGCCTCTTCACTTTGCCAATTGTTTCTTTTGCAGTACAGAAGCTTCTCAATTTGATGTAATCCCATTTGTTAATTTTGGCTTTGATTTCCTGTGCCTCTGGGGTCTTTTCGAAGAATACTTTGCCTGTGCTAATGTCTACAGGGTTTCCCCAAAGTTATCTAATAATTTGATGATTTTGGGTTATAGATTTAGGTCTTTAATCCATTTTGAGTGATTTTTTTTTGTTTAAGATAGGGTATTGCTTCATACTTCTGCATGTGGAAATCCAGTTTTCCCAGCACCATTTGTTGCAGAGTGTGTCCTTCCTCCAGGGATTGATTTTAGCTCCTGGACAAAGATAAGTTGTTGTAGATGCTTAGATTGATTTCTGGCTTTTCTATTCTGTTCCATCGGTCTATTCATCTGTTTTTGTACTAGTACCAGGCTGTTTTGATTATAACTGCCTTGTAGTATGTCTTGAAATCTGGTATTGTGAAGTCTCTGGCTTTGTTTTTGATGTCTAAAATTGGTTTAGCTACTTAGGGTCTCCTGTGATTCCATATGAATTTCAGCATCATCTTTTCTCTAAGAAAAATGTCCTTGGTATTTTGATAGGTATTGCATTGAATCTGTAAATTGCTTTTGGGAGAATGGACATTTTGATATCGATTCTTCTAATCCATGAACATGGAAGATTTTTCCATGTTTTTGTATCATCTTCTATTTCTTTCTTTAATGTCTTATAATTCTCATTGTAGAGATCTTTGACATCCTTGGTTAAATTTGTTCCAAGGTATTTGATTTCTTTGGTAGCTATTGTGAATGGGATTGATTTTAGTAGATCTCACTCAACTTTGGCATTGTCTGTGTATAGAAAGACTTTTTGTGTAATGATTATATATCTTCCTACAAAGTTGGATATTTCTTCTTGTGTGTTCCCATGGCTCTTTAATATATTTCTTTTTTTTTAAAAGATTTATTTTTTTTATTTGAAAGACAGAGTTACAGAGAGAGGTAGAGACAGAGAGAATGGTCTTCAATCCGCTGGTTCACTCCCCAGATGGCTGCAACGGCCGGAGCTATGCCGATCCAAAGCCAGGAGCCAGGAGCTTCTTCCGGTCTCCCATGCAGGTGCAGGGGCCCAAGGACTTGAGCCATTTTATACTGCTCTCCCAGGCCATAGCAGAGAGCTGGATCAGAAGTGGAGCAGCCAGGAGTAGAACCAGCGTCCATCTGGGATGCTGGCGCTTCAGGCCAGGGCATTAACTCACTGTGCCACAGTGCCGGCCCCTAATATACTTCTATTACAGCATTGTCTGAGGATAATTGTCTGAAAATCCGTATCCTCAATAACTAGTTGGCCTTGATTTTGCCACATAATGTGCAGAAGTGATAAATAATAAGGATATGCATTGTTTTACATCAACACCTAGTGAAGGAGCAGTGGTTTTTATTTATTTTTAAGCTTTACATGTTCATAATACTTATTATGTAGCTCATTTTGTCCCTTGAGAAGATGTATACTCTGTAGCTATTCAAGATCTGTTTCATTCCACTGGGTTCTGCACTTCCAGGTTCATTCAGATTTAAGTAAATAATTATACAGTGTAGATATGTCCAAAGTAGTACTTATCCATTAGGGAAGCACAGATGAAGAAATAGTGTGCTGTGTATTTTAGTGAATATAGGAACTTGACAGGCTAATGGGAGTGTTCTGGAGGGAAAAGGAATGTATGCAAAGGCATAATAATCTGAGATACCATGGTGTGCTCAAGGAAGCATAGGTACTTCAGTGTCATTGAAGCATGTTTTATAAAGTGAGAGGTGTCTGGAGATCATACTGTGGGTTATTAGAATGGTCATGCAGGAATATATATATACCATATTTTTTAGAACATTAAAGCAGTGTTTTATTATTGTTGTTATTTATTTGGAAGGCAGAGTTACAAAGAGGCAGAGGCAGAGAGAGAGAGGTGTCTTCCATCCACTGCTTCACTCCCCAAATGGCCACAACTGCCAGAGCTGGGCCTATCTGAAGGGAGGAGCCTGAATCTTCAACGTGGGCGTGGGGCCCAAGGACTTGGGCCATCTTCCGCTGCTTTCCCAGGCAACAGCAGAGAGCTGGATCAGAAGTGGAGCAGCTGGGACTTGAACTGGTGCCCATATGGGATGCTGACACTGCAGGTGGCAGCTTTACCTGCTGTGCCACAGCGCCGACCCCTGTCCACCATATTGACAACAAAAGTTGTTGAGGAATATTGAACAATCTATTTTTAGAAAGATTCTTTGGGGCCAGTGCTGTGGCATAGTAGGCTAAGCCTTTGCCTGTGGCACTGGCATCCCATATGGGCACTGGTTCATGTTCTGGCTGCTCCTCTTCCAATCCAGCTCTCTGCTTATGGCCTGGGAAAGTAGTGGAAGATGGCTTAAGTATTTGGACCCCTGCACTTGTGTGAGAGACCCAGGAAAAGCTTCTGGTTCCTGGCTTGAAATTGATTCACTTCTGGCTTTTGTATACATTAGGGGAGTGAACCAGTGGATGGAAGACTTTTCTGTCTCTCTCTCTCTAACTCTGCCTCTCAAATTAAAAACTTTTTTTTTTTTTTAAAGCAAAGATTTCTTCAACTGTGTGAAGGATGATCAGGGAAAGGGGAGTCTGGATAAAGAAGCACCATTTGGTTTGTTGTTGCAGGTAGTCTGGATGAGAGATACTAAGTGAACAGGGGCAGTGCAGTGAGGATAGAAATAAAAAAGAAAGGAGAAATATGTTTTGTTAGAAATGAGAGGGCAGAGCGGTTTAGCATAATTTTACAATCCTAGCTCAGATGAAAGGTATAGTTAGTTGGGAACAGTGATTGGGGAAAATAATTGAGTTAGATTTGTTACTTTTGAGATTCCTTTGGGATACAGGCAGAGATGTATTGTTGTTCAACACATAGATCCAGAAAAATTGTGGAGAGAGTTTTTGGTTGGATGTATGGATCTGGGAGTCATCAGCACATAAGTGATAGTTGAAACTATTATATACCAGGGATTGTTGAGTTAGAAGAGGGGAAGGTAAGTGAGAAAGTCCTTGGGAGCGATAATCTTTAAAGGAAATTGTGTTGTGATTTTTATAGAATGAAGAGAGGATGATCCTTCCAATATATGAAAGCTGTCTATTCTCATAAAATGAAATTTGTAGAACCTTCAAAGTTATACTGTATTTACTGCTGCTTATGGTATGAAAATATATTGAATTTCAGTCCTCACACATAATCCATTTGTTTTTACCTCTGTGCTAGCAGAGCATTTTAGAATTGTAGCGTACTTGATGTAAGTAGATCAGTGTTTTATCTTTGATTTAATGAATAAACTTAGATATTCTTTATTAAATGCTCCTTAAGAATAGATTGCATGAGGATTTTTTTGGGAATGGTTAGTGTTGAGGTTGATTTGTTCTGAGAGGAGAAGTGTGGTGGGGGCAAGAGGCACAGAGTCATCACACAGACCCCGGGAGTCGGGTGAAAGCAGGACAGAGGCGAGCAGCAGGCAGGCTCGTTTATTTCAGTTGGTACAGCAGCTTAAATAGCCAAGGCAGCCAATCTGGTCAAGGGGCGGTTTATGCCCTAGCCAATCACAGCCTGTTGCCAGGCAGTATCCGAAGCCATCCAATCACAGCCTATTGCCAGGCGGTATCTGAAGCCATCCAATCACAGCCTGTTGCCAAGCAGGCTCCATTGCCATGTGGTTTCCAAAGCCATCCAATCACATCCTGTTGCCAGGCAGGCTTCATTGCCAGGTGGGTTTCAAAGCCATTCCTGAGTAACTGATGCTCCTTGCCAGTGGTCATCTTGGCATGGCCTTCAAAAGAGGAAATCCACAGCTGATGCCGCGGCTCACTAGGCTAATCCTCCACCTTGCGGTGCCGGCACACCGGGTTCTAGTCCCGGTCGGGGCGCCAGATTCTGTCCCGGTTGCCTCTTTTCCAGGCCAGCTCTCTGCTGTGGCCAGGGATCTGCATCCCATGGGAGAGCAGGATAAGTACCTGGCTCCTGCCATCGGATCAGCGCGGTGCGCCAGCCACAGCGCGCCGGCCATTGGAGGGTGAATCAGCGGGAAAGGAAGACCTTTCTCTCTGTCTCTCTCTCTCACTGTCCACTCTGCCTGTCAAAAAAAAAAAAAAAAAAAAAAAGGAAATCTAAATGGCCAACAGACACATGAAAAATTGTTCAAGATCACAAGCAATCAGGGAAATGCAAATCAAAACCACAATGTGGTTTCACCTCACCCCGGTTAGAATGGCTCACAGTCAGAAATCTACCAACAATAGATGCTGGAGAGGATGTGGGGAAAAAGGGACACTAACCCACTGTTGGTGGGAATGTAAACTGATTAAGCCACTATGGAAGTCAGTCTGGAGATTCCTCAGAAACCTGAATATAACCCTACCATTCAACCCAGCCATCCAACTCCTTGGAATTTACCCAAAGGCAATTAAATTGGCAAACAAAAAAGCTGTCTGCACCTTAATGTTCATTGCGGCTCAATTCACAATAGCTAAGACTTGGAATCAACCCAAATGCCCATCAACAGCAGACTGGATAAAGAAATTATGGGACATGTACTCTATAGAAGACTATACAGCAGTCAAAAACAATGAAATCTGATCATTTGCAACAAAACGGAGGAATCTGGAAAGCATCATGCTGAGTGAAATATGCCAGTCCCAAAGAGACAAATATCATATATTCTCCCTGATCGGTGACAACTAACCGAGCACCAAAAAGGAAACCTGTTAAAGTGAAATGGACACTATGATAAATGGTGACTTGATCAGCTCTTGCCCTGACTGTTGATGAACAACTTAATACTTTATCCGTTTTAGTATTTTTTTGTTTATTCTACATAAAACTATTGGTTGAACTCTGTAATTAACACACATTTATTCTTAGGTGTTTAAAATTAACTGAAAAGTGATCCCTATTAAATATAAGAGTGGGAATAAGAGAGGGAAGAGATGTACAATTTGGGACATGCTCAATCGGACTTGCCCCAAATGGTAGAGTTAGAAACATACCAGGGGATTCCAATTCAATCCCATCAAGGTGGCATGTACCAATGCCATCTCACTAGTCCAAGTGATCAATTTCTGTTCACAATTGATCATAATGGTAGGACTAAGAGTAAAGGGATCACATAAACAAGACTAGTGTCTGAAAATACTAACCGATAGAATGAAAAAAAGGGAGAGAACGATCCATCATGGGAAGCGGGATACACAGCAGACTCATAGAATGGCGGATGTCCTAAACAGCACTCTGGCTCAGAATCAGCCCTTAAGGCATGCGGATCTGGCTGAAAAGCCCATGAGAGTATTTCAGGCATGGAAAGACAAGACACTCTGGCAAAACAAACAAACAAAGAAACCACCTAAATGAAAGATCTCCGCGAGTGAGATCCCAATGGAAAGAACAGGTCATCAAAGAAGGAGGTACCTGTCTCTGAAGGGAGGAGAGAACTTCCACTTTGACTACGACCTTGTCTAAATATGATCAGAGTTGGTGAACTCAAAAGGCTTCCATAGCCTTGGCAGCTCATGACAAGATCCTAGGGAGATTACTGACGCCATAAACAAGAGTGTCAATTTGTTTAGTCAACAACAGGAATCACTGTGCCCTTAGTCCTCATGTAGGATCTCTGTCCTTAATGTGCTGTACATTGTGATTTAATGCTATAACTAGTACTCAAACAGTATTTTTCACTTTATGTCTCTGAGTGTGTGCAAACTGTTGAAAACTGCATGCGTATGTGTGTGTGTGTGTGTGTGTGTGTGTGGTGTGAGGAATAACTTTTGTATTTTCCATGAAATCTTTGAATATAAACAATTTAGAAATTAATTTAAAGATGAAAGAGATTTCTATTGTAAATTGGGTTTGTAATGCAGAAATAACATGTAGTATTTTGAATACTGTTGAGAATTTGAAGGATGTAGAAATCAAGTAAATAATTTTCTGTTGCACCAACAGACAAATGGAAAGATAGTTTAGTGTCTTATTTGCTAATTTATTTTGCAGTCAGATATCTGACAATATAATTTTTAATGCCATCTGTTATATCATTTATTCTACAAGAGGATACTTTACAAAGTTTGTAGTAAATGAATTAAAATGTAAGTTTACTTAGGTACATATTTGAAATCCATGCATATGTGATGTCTTAAAAAGTTCATGGAAAATGCATATTGTTAAAAAAACAGTGCATCGATTTTTAAAAAAAATCTTTTTTGTACCTAAATAAGTTTATCTTTTAATTATAGTTTTCTTTTTTTTAAAAAAAAGATTTATTTACTTGAAAGTCAGAGGTACACACACAGAGAGAAAAAGAGGCAGAGAGAAAGATAGGGAGGCAGAGAAAAAGAGAGAGATATCTTCCATCCAGTGGTTCACTCCCCAATTGGCCGCAACAGCGGGAGCTGTGCCCATCCAAAGCCCGGAGCTTCTTCTGGATCTCCCACGTGGGTGCAGGGGCCCAAGGACTTGGGCCATCTTCTGCTCCCAGGCCATAGCAGAGAGCTGGATTGGAAGTGGAGCAGCTGGGACTGGAACTGGCACCCATATGGGATGCCAGCGTTGCAGGTGGCAGCTTTACCTGCTATACCACAGCACTGACCCCTTAATTCCATTTTCTATGACTTTTGAAGAACTCTTGTATTCTGCCTTCTCAATTCTTTGAAGGTTAAAAGCATGTTTTACCATTTGTATTTTTTATAGGACTATTATAACATTTGAAATTATGCTCAATAAATATTTATTGAATAAAGTCACTACAAAAGTTATTAGATAAAAGGATTTATTTTGGGGCCAGCATTGTGGCATAGTGTGGCATGGGCATCCCATATGGATGCTGGTTTGAGTCTGGGAGCTCCACTTCTGTCCCAGCTTGCTGCTTATGTACCCAGGAAAGCAGTGGAAGATGGCCAAAGTCCTTGGCCCCTGCACCCACGTGGGAGACCTGGAAGGGGCTCCTGGCTCCTGTCTGCAGCCTGGTCAAGCCCTGGCTGTTGCAGCCATTTGAGCAGTTAACCTGCAAATGGAAGATCTCACTCTCTTCTCTTTTTCTCCCTCTCTGTAACTGTGCCTTTCAAATAAAGAAAATAAATCTTTTGAAAAAAGGACTTATTTTAAGGAAGTTACTTTTAACTATAATCAAAAAGTGCTAGAGATAGAGTAGCATTCTGGAAAGAGCATGGGGTTTGTTCAACGGACTATTGCATATCCTGATTTAGTTAGGTTTGTGACATTGCTGAAGTTATTTAAATTTTCTGAGATTTAATTTACTAAGAGTTTTGAGATTTAAATGCAGTTATGTAGGAAAGTGTCTGGCACATAGTAAGGATAGTGATCATTATGATCACTCATCCATTTTACAGCTAACAACTGTGTATACCAATGGTTTTCAAGTATTTTTAATTACAACCACTATAAAAAGAAATTGATTTTTTTTGTCATCACCCATACAAAGGTTAAAACATTATTTATCTTCACTACATATGATAAACTGTATTATATTATGTTGTAGAGCATTCAAAAAAATTGCAGTTGTAAGTTGGTTTTATGATTTATTAATAAAGTACAACTCAAAATTTGTAAACATCACCTGCATCAACAATTTAACACAATATTCTAGTTGTACAGACGTTTTAGCTAGATATATGGATTTGGAAGACTTCTTAAGATTAATTAGTTAATTGAATTTATTTGAAAGGAGCAGTTACAGAGAGTGGGAATGATAGAGCTTCCATCCACTGGTTCACTCACTCCCCAAATGGCTGTAAGAGCTAGGGCTGGGCCAGGCTTAAGCCAGGGGTCTGGAACTCCATCTGGGTCTCCACATGAATGTTAGGGTATCCAAGTACATTGGCCATCTTCTGCTGCTTTTCTAGGCACAGTAGCAGGGAGGTGGACTGGAGAGGAACAGCCAGAGATGCTGGTGTCACAGGTGATAGCTTAACCTGCTGCACTACCATGCTGATACCTAGTTGGTAGTCTTAACCATGTAATAATTCTGGTTTTTTTATGTTTTATAAGATTATATATTAATTTTAGGCTTTTATCCTGTTAACTTGAGATTAATAAGGATATTTACTGACTAGAATACTTTTTATCATTGTAGATATCTGAATTCTGTGGTAATTATGGATGGTTTAAGGTTTTACTTTTTCCCTTTAACCAAAGGACTTCTTCATTATTCTTGTTTGTTTGTTTGTTTCAGTGAAGTATAATGGGATGGATAACATTTGATAGCGCATCTTCTCAACCGATTTTCTTGGTTAGAACTAAATTCTCAGATTAGAATTTGATACTCTGGCAATTAATTTATCAACCTAAAAGATGGTTACAAATATTTTAATTGTATTTCGTGAAGTTTAATCAGAATAGACGTAATACCTTTACCTGATACCAGAATTCGGACTTCATATCATAAATGACAACTATTGTAATGGCCCATGGTCTTAAATAAGGCATTTTACTATATTTCTTAATATGCAAATTGTTATTTTATAATATTAAATACTATTTTGAAACCTCTTTCTGCCTCTTTCTCTAGGGCTTCATATGTCCCCAGTGTATGAAGTCTCTTGGCTCTGCTGATGAACTTTTCAAACACTATGAGGTGGTTCATGATGCTGGTAATGATTCAAGTCATGGAGGAGAGGCCAGTCTTGCTTTGAAGCGGTACAGTATAATACTTTTTTGAAGTGTAATGCCATTATGGGATGTGCCTGTGGTATTGGTTAATCATGGTCCGTTTATGAAAACTAATATTATTGTATTATTTAATTCTGTTTCATTTAGTATGACCTTTATCCCTTATTTTTACAACCTATTCAATTCTTGATCTGTGATATCTATATCAATATCTACAAAATAGTACAGAGGTTATATTTTCAATGAAAATGTAAATTCTCAAAAGAAGGTTAGGTCAAATTTGGCTTTTGTTTAGTTGATTTTCTAATAAATTAAAATAATGAATTTACCAAGAATTAAATTTTAAATTTAAAGTTTTTAAATGCTAACTTATAATCACCAGTAAATAATAAATACACATACCTATTGTGCTTCTGGACAATTTAGCCTGACCATTTTAAGAATTAAAATTAAATGCAAATATAATTACTTGGAATAGTACTCAGCAATATGACTTCAATTTTCTTCTGCTACTAATGAGATATCATGCCTTTCTTTTTCAACTTTTATTTAATAAATATAAATTTCCAAAGTACAACTTTTGGATTATAGCGGCTTTTCCCCCTATAACCTTCCTCCCACCTGCAACCATCCCATCTCCCACTCCCTCTCCCATCCCATTCTTCAAGATTCATTTTCAATTATCTTTATATACAGAAGATCAACTTAGTATATACTAAGTAAAGATTTCAACAGACTGCATCCACACAGACACACAAGGTATAGAGTACTGTTTGAGTAGTAGTTTTACCATTGATTCTCATAGTACAACACATTAAGGACAGAGATCCTACATGGGGAGCAAGTGCACAGTGACTCCTGTTGTTGATTTAACAATTGACACTCTTATTTATGACATCAGTAATCACCCGAGGCTCTTGTCATGAGCTGCCAAGGCTATGGAAGCCTCTGGAGTTCACCAACTTCGATCTTTATTTAGACAAGGTCATAGTCAAAGTGGAAGTTCTCTCCTCCCTTTAGAGAAAGGTACTCCTTCTTTGATGGCCTGTTCTTTTCACTGGGATCTCATTCACAGAGATCTTTCATTTAGGGTGTTTTTTTTTTTTTTTTTTTTTTTTTTTCCACAGTGTCTTGGCTTTCCATGCCTGAAAAACTCACATGGGCTTTTTGGCCAGATCTGAATGCCTTAAGGGCTGATTCTGAGGCCAGAGTGCTGTTTAGAACATCTACCATTCTATGAGTCTGCTGTGTATCCCGCTTCCCATGATGGATCGTTCTCTCCTTTTTAATTCTATCAGTTATTATTAGCAGATGCTAGTCTTGTTTATGTGATCCCTTTGACACTTAATCATATCATTATGATCAGTTATGAACTGGAACTGATCACTTTGACTAGGAGATGGTATTGGTAACATGCCACCTTGATGGGATTGAATTGGAATCCCTTGGCATGTTTCTTGCTCTACCATTAGGGGTAAATCCAAGTGAGCAGATACCATGTCTGTTAAAGTCTCACTAAGGAAGACAGATTAATTTCATTCTACTTGCAAACAATTTTTAATGTCTTTTCAAAAAGAAATATAGACTAATTGATTAATGTGTTATAATACAGGGAATATTCCATAGAGGAATAATATTGCTACCTAACTTTGTGATTGATAGATGATGTAGAACTATAAAATTTGACTTTGAATTTATTAAAATGTGTGATAAAACTCAAATATTTTGGGAGGAGAAGGTCTTCTTTTTAACATGCCTTTTGACATTCTTTGGTATTTTTATGTGTAAGTTAGTAATTTTGGCTATTGTTCTTTTGTCAGTTAGTAAACAAAGTGGTTATATTAAATCATATTATAAATATTTTAGAAGATTTATTTATTTGGCTGGTGCCACAGCTCAATAGGCTAATCCTCCGCCTGCGGCACTGGCACACTGGGTTCTAGTCCCGGTCAGGGTGCCGTATTCTGTCCCGGTTGCTCCTCTTCCTGTCCAGCTCTCTGCTGTGGCCCGGGAAGGCAGTGGAGGATGGCCCAGGTGCTTGGGCCCTGCACCCACATGGGAGACCAGAAAGAGGCACCTGGCTCCTGGCTTTGGATCAGTGCGATGTGCCGGCCGTAGAGCGCTGGCCGCAGCGGCCATTGGAGGGTGAACCAACAGCAAAGGAAGACCTTTCTCTCTCTCTCTCTCTCTCTCTCTCTCTCTCACTGTCCACTCTGCCTGTCAAAAATTTTTTAAAAAAGATTTATTTATTTATTTATTTGAAAGGAGAGTTAGAGAGAGAGAGAGAGATTATCTTCTGTCTGTTGATTCACTCCCCAAATGGCCACAACAGCTAGGGCTGGATCACATATGGGTCTCCCATGTGAGAGCAGGAGCCCAGGGACTTGGGTCATCTTCTGTTGCTTTCCCAGGTGCATTATTAGGGAGCTGGATTGGAATTGGAACAGTTTTGACTCCAACTGGTGCCCGTATGGGATGCTGGCATCGTAGGCAGTATTTTAACCCACTATGCCACAATGCCAGCCCAAATATTTTTATATTTAATATAAATTTAGTAGAGTTAACTTTTCAGCTCTGAATTAGACCATGTCCAACACATAAACTTTCAACATAAAGGCATTCATAGTCTATACTTGTTCTTCCTTTTTATTTACTAATTTAGTGTTTAGTTCTCTGCAGCATGGCTTTTGCCATTCTCCTGGAATTTGTTCCTCAAAGGTCAGCAGTAACCTGGATTATTTTCATTATTGTTTTACTTGACCTCTATTTCAATTACCTGTTGCCATGTAACAGTCTACCCAGCGCTTAATGAGTTTATTACTGCTCATCATTCTTTAGGAGAGGTAGAATTCTCTTTAAGTGATATTCATGGAAAAGCCAGAAAGTTCCAATTGGCCTTGCATTTACGGCTGGAAGTTGGTATATGCTTGCTGAGTGCTTACCGGGGACTCAGTTCTCCTTTCTATGGTCTCTCTGTGTGACTGCTTGATCTTAGAAAGTAGGAGTTTGGTTCCAAAAAGGAGCATTCCAAGAGGAAAGAAGCAGAACCTGCCTATTTTCTCTAGGTCTGATTCAAAAGTGGCAGAGCAATGCTTCTGCCACATACTATTGGTTGAAGTAGTCATAAAGCCAGCTGAAATTTGAGAAATAAAGAAATAAACTTCATCTTTTAATGGAGCAGTGGATTTTGCATAAAGGAAGGGAAGAATATGATGGCAGTCATCTTTGTAGACTACCACAAGCTCTGCAAAATTTGACCTGTTTTCTGTTTTTCCTTTTAGTCTTCTGGCACCTCATACCATTGTGATCATTTAACCATTTTCTGTGGTGCTCTTTCTCCATATAATCATCCTACGGGTAGTAACTAACTCCATAACTTCCTATTAAACTACATCTTCAACCTTAAATTATCTTCCAAATTGGTGAATAGATAGCTTCCCTTAGATGTTTCAAAGGCATCACATGGTTGATCTTTTGAAAGAGTTCATAGTATTTCCTTCTGAACCTACTCCTTGTCTTCTGTTGGTTCTGGAGAATGACAGCATTATGTGTCTATCCAGATACTAAAGCCGGAAAATTGGGTATATCCCTATTCATCTCATCTGATCTGTCACAAAATTTAGTTAATGCTGTTTCTTTAACAGCTCTTATGTCCTTTTTCCATCCTCACTTCTACAACTTATCATATTCTGCAACTTTAGGCCTTATCATATCTCACTCAAAAGTATTTTTATTTATAGTTGACTTTCTGTCTGTAGTCTTGTACCTTTCCAATTCTCCATATTGTTGGAGAATTAAGTTCTTAAAATGCAAATTTGATTGCTGTTACTCTAAATTATAACTTTTACTGGTTTCTTCTTGATTATGGGGCAGTCATTGTGTACTTTGTCAGGTTTATCTTTTGTTATAAGTCCTCTTTCCTTCTCCCTGCACCGCTCCACTTTATGACAGTTGTGTAACACAGTGGATAGCATGTGACTATAGGTAGGATATGTCTTTTAGATCAAAACTTCATGACTTGGAATCAAAATTTAAATGATTTAAGAAGATATATGTTGAAAATTGAGGCCTTGCCGCCCTTTTTCTTTAGCACTCACTTATTTTCATTAGTTTATCGTGTGTTTTTCTGCGATAATCTATGCCTATAAATGTATATATTTATGTCTCTGTAGACATAAATCAGTGTGTAAACATTGTACATGAAAGGTGCCAATTCTACATTATTCTGTATCATTCATTTTTCTCTGTAAAATGCATTATATCAATGCAAATAGGGCTATCTCATTTTTTAAATGATAACATGCAATTTTATCTTTCTTTTCTTGAGTACTTTGCAATTCCATGTAATGTTGTGGCATATGTCCTTATGGAGATATCATTTGTACATGTTTGACTATATCTGTAAGATGAATATTTAGGCAAAGATTCCCTTTAATGTTTTGATAGATATTGCCAAATTGTCTTTTGTAGATAACCTGAGATTTTTTGATATGTTACACATTTCAAAAGATTGTCTTTAGTAGGCAAATTACTTTTACAACTTTGTTGAAATGAAACTTTTTAAAAGATTAATTGGAACAACTGAGATTACTGAGTTAGAAGTTAAATTACAATTCTTTTAAAAATTTTATTAAATTTTGGCATGAACCATTTAGGTATGTTGTTATTCCTTTCTTAATCATTTTGTTTTATATGTAGAGTTGGAAGATTAATAATAGGGAAAACCTACAACATACCCACACATTTCTATTTACACATAAAGATTTAAATGTCTTGTGGTTGGATTGTGGTTTCTGTAGTCACCTTAGTTCATTAAACAACATGGAAGAGAGGGAGGGATGGGTCTCACACACACACACACACACACACACACAGACGCACAACAAATAAATGAAAATGTCACAAAAGATGTATTTTGAGAGTCAACAAAACTCTTAGGAATCTATTATCTAATTTTATTTTAATATGTAGAAGATTAAAGACTTGACCTCAAAGATTATCTCCATCATGAAGCCCTTTTCCAATCCTCTAGGTAGAAGTGACCACTATCTTTATGCTTCTGTTTTAGTTTCTATCATAGAACTGATCATGGATTATTACACTTACTTATTTACATGTTTACTTCCCCCATTAGACTGAGCAACTTGAGAGTCTGGCACAAACAACATATGCCTGTTGAATAATGAATGAATGAATTACTTACATATGACTGGCTATAAAGGTAGAAGACTCCTTTCTTCATCCTTTACATTTGTCTTTGTTTGCAATTTCCTTTCTGTTCTGTTATTAACCCTATTTCATGGATGAAGATGTTCTTTATCCTCCACCCCAGTCTCCATCCAAGAGTTTGATTCTCATACCAGTCTGTCCTATAATCTTTCACTTTACTGATATCTTTTACTTACGCTGGAGTGGACTTGACCTTCTCATCATTAGACCTGATCCTATTCTTGTATTGCCTTTAGAGTAGAATCGTTCATTTGAGTATTCCTCATTAACTCCTGTTCCCTTTCCATTTTTTTTGTATTTTTTTTTATCATGGCTGTCATTGGTAGTGGCATGGATTAAGAGAGTTTTTCTGCTAACAGTCCAACAAAGGAAGAAATCTCACCATCCAGAATAATAATCCCACATGTGTTTTCTCATGTAATTTTCCTCCTGCATTAGGGCCTAGGGTGGTCTACTTATTATCCTTTGTCAGTTGGAGTTTTGGGTGCGGAGAATAGAATATATCAGTATGTTCTCAAACAAGAACAAGTGTGTTACACTCAAGGAACAAAATGCAGCCAATATGTTCAAGCTAAGTGAATGGAGGGGAGAGTGATAAGTTCGGGACTAGATTGGGCAGATTTTATAGTCCCTGTAAATGAGTTTTGATTTTATGCTAACTGCCATAGGCAGCCGTTGATGCTTATTTCTGGTAAATAAATGGAAGACATTGTGCTTTTGGCTGAGGTACTTAACTTTCAGTACATGATTATTTCCATGAAAAAATGTTTTCCATTTATAAGTAGTGAGCTTTAGGAATAACTATATTTTTTTAGCTTTTATATATGTATCATTATACATGAAACGTGTAGTGTTTTTTTTTAAGAATTGTGAAACTGTAATAATCATATAGTTACTAGCCATCATTTGTTAAGTGACCAATTTGTTAATTAAAGAACACTAATTACTAATTCCTTTTCCTCTTATATATGTTTAGCGATGATATAACACTACTCAGACAAGAAGTACAAGACCTACAGACTTCACTTAAGGTGAGCATAAACATGATTATACTTGTTTGCATTCAGCATTTCAGATAATAAATATTTTAAAATTTATTAATTAAACATCTTTTGTACCAGGAAGAAAAATGGTACTCAGAAGAATTAAAGAAAGAATTAGAAAAATATCAAGGGCTACAACAGCAAGTAATTATTTTTAAATACTTGAAACATGTTTATTATGTATTTGCATTTCAGTTATGCATAATACTTTTTTATGTGCAAGTGGTCTATGCAAATAACATTTTAATTTATTTCCATGTGTTTAATAGTCTACAGGGTATTAAAATTTTTTTTTAAATTTCAATGAAAGCAAACAAATATCAGGGAAGCAAAGATGTAACTATTAAAGGTCTTCTGTCAGGGCTTAGCTGCCTATGGATTTTTTTTTTCAATTCTGGACTTACTGTACTTTCTGCCAATAAACATAAATGGTTAAAAAAGATAGGTTCGAACAATAATGAATCACTTCAAAGAATTAGTGTTTGTGACAACTTAGAGGACAAATTTGGAATGACTAAAATGTTTGTAGGGAAAAATATTAGCTGTTTGTGCTAGTGATGATTGAAAATATGGGAAACTGCTTTATTAACAATGTTAGTTTTTTAAAATCTTTAAAAGATATTTACTTGAGAGGCAGAGAGACAGGGAAGCAGGAAGGGATGAAGAGTGAGAGCAGGAACAGAAGAGAGACCACACTCCCATCTGCTGGTTCTTTATTCAGAATCATCCACCTGCTTGTTCATTCCTCAAATGGCCAGAACAATCAGGTCTGGGCCAGGCCAAAGCCCAGAGCCAGGAACTCCTTCCTGGTCTTCCACATGGATGATAGGGACATAAGTACTTGGGCCATCTTCCACTGCCTTCCCAGGCCGATTTGTTGGGAACTGGATCAGAGACTTGAACCAGCATTTTGCTATGGGATATCAGTGAGTTAAGCCACAGCTCTCCTTTCCATTCACTTAGCTTGAACGCATTGCCTTCATTTTGTTCCTTGAGTATGAAACACTTGTTCCTGTTTGAGAGCATACTGATATTCTATTCTCCTGCATCACAGTAAACTTAATTTTTTTTAACTTGTTGATTCTTGTATAATGAAACTTAGCTTACAAAACCACACTGTACAGCTGCACAAAAATATTTCCTTGTTTACCTATTCTATAAACTTTTTAATATTTTTGTTTTACTTTATTTTAATTTTTAATTTTTCTTGTTAAAAACTAAGATACTAAGATAACCTAGGCCTTCACAGAATCAGGATCATCAATATAATTGTCTTCCACCTCCAAATCTTGTGGGAACTTCCCATATAAGCCTTGTGAAATCCTTTGGTCTGGCCCTACCAAGGCAACCACAAGCAGGACTTGAAGTTCAGTAACTTTTTTTTTTAAGGGAAAGAGTTTATTGGGGGAAACCTGACAGACCGGCGGGAAGGGACGAAGAAGGAAAAGAGGGAGAAGGAGAGCGTGAGAGAGAGAGAGACACAGAGATCAGATGTAGAGAGAGGGAGAGTCACATGTTCAGGAACAGGTCCTTTAAAAACTTTGCTGGGGGGCAGGCAGGGAAGTAGGAGCAGCGAATCCCATTAGGATGGGGGTGGGGCTGACACCCGTGGTTGGGCCATGTGACCACCTGGCTTCCAGCAATGGCGGTAGGGGCTAGAGCCTAGGATGTCAGGGTGTAGATCGTGCCATAGGTAAGACTGCCACAGGCTAATTTTTTAAAAAATTTTTAATTATAAGTTTTTTTTATTTGAAAGGTTGAGCTGCAGCCACAGAAAAAGGGACACACACACACACACACACACACAAAGAGAGCTAGAGCGAGATTGATTTTCCATCTGCTGATTCACTCCCCTAGATGGCTGCAACAGCCAGGGCTGGGCCGAGAGCCAAGAGCCAGGAGCTTCTTCCGGGTCTCCCATGTGGGTGTAGGAGCCCAAGCACTTGGGCCATCTTCCGTTGCTCTCCCAGATGCATTAGCAGGGAACTGGATTGGAAGTGGAGTAGCTGGGATTTGAACCAGTACCCACATGAGGTGCTGGCACTGCATTCGGTGGCTTTACCCACTATGCCAGAGTGAACAGGCTAATTATTAAGTTGATAATTTTTTATGGCCCGCAAATAGTGTTAGAAATATCCAAATGGTCTTTGGAGGAGTAAAGGTTCCCAGCCGTCGCACTGGGAGCTATTCAAGGGCAGCAACATGCTTGGAACTGTCACGTTCTATGATAATGATGCCTTCTTATGCAATGCCTGCTGAAGGACTTTGCTGAGCTGTTAGTTTTTTTTTTTAATAAGTAGAAGGAATACATTTTAAAATAATGATAAAATATAGTATTGTAAATACATAAACAAGTAGCAGTTGTTTATTGCTATTATCAAGTATTATATACTGTACATATTGAAGTTTGTATACTTTTCTATGACAAGCAGCATAGGTTTGTTTACACTCTCCTATAATGTTATGATGGCTACAACACAAATAGAGGATAGGAATTTTTCAGCTCAATCATAATTTTACTAGACCACTGTTGTATATGTGGTCAATTGTTGATCAAAACATTGTTATGTGGTACATGACTATATATATACATATGTATATGTATATATATATATATACACCTTATGAATTTAGCTGCATAAAAATAATACATAGGTCAGCATTGTGGTGCAGTGGGTTAAGCTGCTGCCTGTGACACTGGCATCCAATATTGGAGGAGTCTTGGCTGCTCTGTTTCTAATGCATCTGTAAAAGAAGCAGAAGGTGGGCCAAGTCTTGGGTCCTTGCTACCCACGTAGGAGACCAAAGTGAGATTCCTGTCTCCTGGCTTCAACCTGGCTTAGCCCTGGCCACCCTGGCCGCTTGTGGGATAAACAAGTGGATACAATTCTTTTTTATCTGTTTATGCCTCTTTCACTCTTTCAAATAAATTAATTAATTAAAAATAATAGTAATGCATAGGAAAAAAACAGAAGAAATTGTGATGTCAAATGTGATTATCTTTGAGTTGGATTCTTTTGATATCTTTATAGCTTACTAATTTAGTGTACTTTTTAAGTAAAATCCATATCCATTTATTAGTTTTATACCAAAATTATATTAAAATTACAGCAAGAATTAAAGAATGATGAATTTTACCAAATCCATAGTTTTAATTTGTTGGACTAAAGTAGATACCCTTCAACAATAGTTCTAACATTTTTGAGAAGTATTCGTAATCCCTTGGCACATTATCTTGGCACATTGTGACTTTCATTTGGTAGTCTTGAGCTTTTTCACCAAGAATTATCATTTGAACTGGAAAAGCAAAAGAAGTGACTAGCAAGATATTAATCTTATTGCTATTCAACTTCTTTAAATCAGAAATGCAGTTAAGATAAAAGAAGCTTTTAGTGACCTAAAATGCTTATAATTCATTTATTCATGTTTGATATAGGAAGGCACTTCAAAAAGTTTATGAAAGAATGAAATTAAAAGATAAGCTTATTTAGGCCCAAAGAATGGAAATCCAGGCACACTTCCTTTATAATATACATTTTCCATAAATTTTTTAAAGATCTCTGGTAGATGCCACTAGCAATTAATTAAGCTTGGGCTATATTATTTTACAATCCTGAAAGTAAGAGAGGAAATTGCCTGCTGCATTAAAGATGATTATTTCATATTTAATAAATTTAAATCAATTCTCTATAGTGCAAGGTATAAATTACCTTGATAGGAAATATATCTGTGGGGGGAAAATGTATTGTAAATATTTATGATTCTGGGACTGGCATTGTGGCGTAACAGGTAAAGCTGCTGCCTGAAGTGCTGGCATCCCATATGGGTACCAGTTCTCTGCCTTTCAAATAAATAAATAAATCTTAAAAAAAAAAAATAGACACTTAGATACTTCCGGTCTTTTTAAAAATATATATATTTGATGCTAAGAATAATATGTCTAAATCCAGTTTATAGGGAAATAAGAAGTCAGGTTTACTAGGAAATATCTTAATAAAAATCTTTTAGATATGTTTAATTCTTTAAAATGTAAAAGTAATACCAAGGTACTATATTTTGTTCCTAATGCATGTGATAAATTAAAACTTAAGGAATATATTCTTTATTTCTGTTTCTTTAAAAGATGAATTATGAATTATGCTTTTAACATCTGGTGTTTTAGTGGTGATAGTTTATTGGCACATTTTAGATTATGCAGATTTTGAAATATAGATGTTTTATGATTGTAAGGAGATGATCAAAGTTTGATTTCACAAAGCCCATGGTTTATTGCTATAGTTAGAGAAAATTTTCTGAGGTTCACAGGCTTAAAGTGTGAGAGAAGTATATGAACAAATCTACAGGAAATACTCTGAATAGTTGAGTAGCAGTGACCACATCATAGGTGAGTTCCAAAATTATTAAAGTCCAGTTCCTCAGTTATGATGTACACAGGTCTCTGTGGAATGTAAAGTCTAAGTAGAACTTGAGGTGCGCCTTTTTTATTATTTGTTTCTGCGGAGTGATGGTGTTCAGCACAGCAGAGATCTGCAGGAATCTCCTGGTGCTAGAGGGCAGTGCAGGTATTGGCAGGCGAGATTCAGTGCTCAAATACTAGTGGTGTGGCCCTGTCTCAAGGAGGTATAAGCTGTTGGTCTTGGAGAACTAGCAGACATATTGCAGCCTGCCACAGCACATACTGTTGGTATTAGGAGATCCATTCAACGGAGTATAGCTTGCTGCAACTCTCGATGGGTCTTTCAGACTCTTAGGAATGTCTGTTGTGAAATCCAGAAGTTGAGGTCAGTATCTCACATTTGGGGTATGATAAGATCTTATATTGCATTCCCTAGGGGGGTGGAGTTCCCTATAGGTCATTAAATGTGGGATCTGAAAAGACATTACAAGCTTAAGGAGAGAAAAGAATGTATTTCAAATTCATATTATAGTAAAACGTTTGTGATTCATATAACAAACTATGTATTTGGAATCATTTCCGAGCTACATAGCAGTAGGATTTTGAATATTGCCAGATAACTTCAGTTCAAGTATTTGTTTTAGAGCCTGTGTTTATAATCATAATAATTTATATTTTTAAATATAATTGAATTCATGGAATTAAGGTGCTATCTATTTTAAGACCCATTAACAGCCGGTGCCGCGGCTCAATAGGCTAATCCTCCACCTGTGGCGCCGGCACACTGGGTTCTAGTCCCGGTCGGGGTGCCGGATTCTGTCCCGGTTGCCCCTCTTCCAGGCCAGCTCTCTGCTGTGGCCCGGGAAAGCAGTGGAGGATGGCCCAGGTGCTTGGGCCCTGCACCCGCATGGCAGACCAGGAGAAGCACCTGGCTCCTGGCTTTGGATCAGCGCAATGTGCCAGCTGCAGAGCGCTGGCTGCAGCGGCCATTGGAGGGTGAACCAATGGTAAAAGGAAGACCTTTCTCTCTATCTCTCTCTCTCTCTCTCTCACTGTCCACTCTGCCTGTTAAAAAATTAAAAAAAAAAAAGACCCATTAACAGTTTTGTATGCTAGTGTGTTAACATAGAAAAAAATTCTGTCTTGTAACTGGTGAAGTACAGTTAGACCATTATGCTGCTGTGCTTCGTAGCACCTTACAGATCTGAAAGAATGGCCACTACTAATCTTTCATGTTCCCTGAAATCTTGCTACTGATCTGACAGAATGAGGTTTTCAGAGATTTTTAACATTTGCAATTGTAATTGCATTGTTTATTTCTCCTTTCATACATCCATTTATGTCTTTTGTTTTCATTGAGGAGGCCAAACCTGATGGATTGGGTGCAGACTCATCAGCAGGTAATTTCACGTAAAGCAGATAGTTTTTCATTTTTTTCTTTCTTCTTTCTCATCCTTCTTTTTTATTGTTTCTTTTTTTTCCTAGATAACTGCTAAATGAATTTGGTTTGTGGTTATACTTTATGATTCTAAAACAGTGAAGATAATGGTCATATCACAGCTACTTACAAACTCTATAATTTCATCAATGAACTTAACTCATTTTTTCGGTTCATTGTATTCTCATGTTGTAAATAAGTTTGGGGAATATTATATGAATATGATTGAAAATTTGTTTATATTAAAGTTATATAATCTTTGTGCCTTAGTAAATTGATGATACTAGTATCTTTGTAAATGTCTTTAACTGAAGGAATGTTCAATGTATAGTGTAATTTTGAGGAATTCTTTTATTTTTTTACAAGAATGAAGTAGTATTAGGAGTTGACTAAATACTTTAGTTGATTAATTTTTTTCAAGACTTTGTTGACTGCTTTAAAACTAAGAGGAACAGAATGTATTTTCTTTGGATGGTGTATTTGTGAAATGTGAAGTCAAGATAACTTTTAAGCAAGTATTTGTAGACTATCTTGGGATTATTCCCAGTATTTTTTCTTGTATGATTATAAATTATGATTTGTACCTAAATGACTCAGATATGCTTAATTCATGATGAACATACTTGCTTTAATTGGGTATTAGACTCACATTGAATGTCTTGATAGTTAAAATGAGTATACTACAATAAATATAAATAATAAAAATTTAGTAAATGTAGTTAACATTAACTGAACAAGATATATATTTTTGTAGAAATACAGTCTTTGGAACAGCAATTAGAAGAAGCCCAAACAGAAAATTTTAATATTAAACAAATGAAAGACTTATTTGAGCAGAAAGCAGCGCAACTTGCTACTGAAATTGCAGGTAATTTGAATCAGAACTTTTTAGCCAACAATCAGTCTCATTACCTTTTTACCTTATATGTTCTGGATATAAACGTAGTAGGTTAGTGTGCTAAGCCTTTGATATAGACTGTGGTTGTGATTAGTAGAGTTTAATGATACCCGAGTTGCTGCATAAATTATTTTATCTTCCCATCTCCTTCCTTAAAAAGATTGAATTTTTCCCTGTGGATTCTTCCTGAAGTTTATTCATCTTTTGTGGTATGCTTGATGATTAAATAGTAACATTTGAGTGAAGTTGATTAAATAATATAGTATATATTTAACACTTGGTTATGCTATTAATTATATATCTTGTTTTAAAATTTTCATGCTGTTAGATAAGGTATTGTATATCATTAAGTATAGATTAAATGCTAATTACTACAGGGTTGGTGGAATTTATGCAGTCAGAAGCATTTTCTTATTTTAGATTCATCATTTAATATAATCAGAAGTGCAGTTTTATTGTGTATGTTTAGTTTTATAGGGAATGTGAATTTGAGTGATATAGATATGCAGAGAAATATATAGGAATTCACACAAAATTATCCTTCCCAAGAATTAGTTTCATGAAACTAGTATTTATGTAACTATATTTACTTAGATATTAAATCAAAATATGATGAAGAAAAGAGTCTTCGAGAAGCTGCTGAACAAAAAGTGACACATCTGACAGAAGAATTAAACAAAGAGGCAACTCTAATTCAAGATCTGAAGACTGAACTGGTAATTTAGACACTATTTATTATGATGTGCTTTGGTTCTCATGAAATATGTATTCTGAAGAAATATTTGAAAAATGTAATCTGAATATGGAAAAATTAAAAATTGCCTATATTTTGCCACCTACATATTCATCCATATTGTATATATAATTGTTAAATAAAAATGGAATGTTAAATAACATTACCATTACATTTTTTTAGTTAGTATCAAAATTGTATATATTTTTATAGTTGCTATAGCTGTGTCTTTGATCTTGACATTCCTTAGCTATTGTTTTGGAAATGTACTTACTATTGAGATATTTCTGATTGAATTTCTAGCTTTCATTTCAAATTGAAGAAGTATAAAATCATTATATTTCCTCTATAACTGTATTTCTGTCATTGGTACCATATATCTTCAACAGTTTCACCAGGCTTAAGTTTTTTTTTTTTCTTCTTTTTTTTTTAACTTTTATTTAATGAATATAAATTTCCAAAGTACAGCTTATGGATTACAATGACTTTCCCCCCCATAACTTCCCTCCCACCCACAACCCTCCCCTTTCCCGCTCCCTCTCCCCTTCCATTCACATCAAGATTAATTTTTAATTCTCTTTATATTCAGAAGATCAGTTTAGCATATATTAAGTAAAGATTTCAACAGTTTGCACCCACATAGAAACACAAAGTGAAAAATGCTGTTTGAGTACTAGTTATAGCATTAAATCACACTGTACAGCACATTAAGGACAAAGATCCTACATGAGGAGTAAGTGCACAGTGACTCCTGTTGTTGACTTAACAAATTGACACTCTTGTTTATGGCATCAGTAATCACCCTAGGCTTTTGTCATGAATTGCCAAGGCTATGGAAGCCTTTTGAGTTCACCGACTCTGATCATATTTAGTCAAAGTGGAAGTTCTCTCTTCCCTTCAGAGAAAGGTACCTCCTTCTTTGATGACCTGTTCTTTCCACTGGGATCTCACTCGCAGAGATCTTTCATTTAGGTCATTTTTTTTATTTGACAGAGTGTCTTGGCTTTCCATGCCTGAAATACTCTCCTGGGCTTTTCTGCCAGATCTGCATGCCTTAAGGGCTGATTCTGAGGCACCAGGCTTAACTTGAATCCATCCTTGACTTCTTTCTTTTCTGTATTAGCACTCAACAACTATATGAATAAATGAATTAACTACATCTAAATTGAAGCAAACACTAATTGTGCTTCTATCTGATCTTTCTTCATTTCCATTACTGGTTTCCTGGGATCGGAAAAGAAGGAATTTAGTATTTGTTAAGTTATTGTTTTGGTCAATATATGTGTTTGTGAAAAAAGGGAAAGCAAATACAGTAGCAGTGATAACTGAATTTGCTAGATTGGACCTTACATGATAATACTATTAAATATAAGACAGAGTGAGAAGAGGAGGGGGCTTGTTTGGGGGAAGATATTAGTATTAGATGCTTAGGAGTCCAAAAACTGATAATAAGGATTATTTTAATTTTAATTTCCTTCTAATGAAACAGTCCTAAAATGCTTATTATTTTACTTTTTTATTGTAGTTTCTAATTAAAATGTGTTGTGTCGTAGCTTCAGAGACCTGGTATAGAAGATGTTGCTGTGCTGAAGAAAGAACTAGTCCAAGTTCAAACACTAATGGATAATATGACCTTGGAACGTGAGAGAGAATCTGAAAAACTCAAAGATGAATGCAAGAAGTTACAAGCAGAATGTGCTAACTCAGAGGTAATGAAGCTCAGGGAACTTAAATGTGATTGATAGTAGCTTATGTTCATATAGTGAATGCTATTGAGTGAAGCCAGGATTTGAGATTTTTCTAAGTGGTCTACCAAAATAGTATTTGCCTATCTTTCATTTGATGTGAATCATATTTGTCTATAGTTAATGTGGACTGATAGCTAATATATTTTACTTTTGCTTCATAAAGTAGATACTTGAGGATGAATGTTTGCATGCTAAACTATTATTCTGTTTAATAAATGTTGTAGACTGTGGAAAGATGAAATTTAAAGTTAAATTTACCCAATGGTAATTGATAAATGGCAACCGAATTTATCTTAGTTTGATAGGAGTAGAGGAAAATATAATTTTTAAAAATTGTATTTATTTAACTGAAAAACAGAATTGGAGGTATGGGAAGAGAGGGAGAGATCTTACATCTGCTGGTTCATTCTTCAGATGCCCTCAATAGCGCTGAGCCAGGCCAAAGCCAGGAGCCAGGAACTTCATCTGGGTCTGCCATGTGCGTGGCAGAAACCCAAGTACTTGAACCATCATCTGCTGGATCAGAAACAGAGGAGCTAGGACTTGAACTGGCACTCTCATATGAGATGTGGCATCCCAAGTATTGGCTTAACTTGTTGTACCACAGTGTTCTGCTCAAGAATATAATTTTCTACAATTACATTACCAATGCTATTTGGAAAAAAAAAATTTAGGAACTACTTTTCCCATAAGATTATTTCTGTTGGGCATGAAATTTTATAGTTTGAAGCAATCTTAAAAATGATCTAGGCTGACACTCCATCTAGGACTCCTGTTGTGAACCACAACTATCACTAGGTGGTGTATTAAATGCCTATTTGTTCCTAAGTGATCCATTCTATTGAGTTGACATTTGTTCCCCTGTAACTCATGTGCACTGGTTCTAGTTCTATCCTCAGGAATTACACAGAATAAATTGTTTCTCTTTTCACATGGATATTTTAAAACTATTCATATTTTGCTGGCTTTTTCCTCTTCCAAAATAAACATTCTTAGTTCCTTCTACTATTTCTATACAACATGACTTTGGACTGTAAATTTTTTATATAATTATGTCCTTATATGACAAACTCTATGATTTGTAATAAGTATACTGGCTTAAAAATGTAACCCTTGTTCTTTTTACTGTTACAGGCAATGTTTTGTCACAACTATTACTATTTTTTCTAAAGATTTATTTATTTATTTGAAAGAGTTACACACAGAGAGGAGAGACAGAGAGAGAGAGAGAGAGAGAGAGAGAGAGAGAGAGGTCTTCCATCCAATGGTTCACTCCCCAATTGGCTGCAATGACTGGAGCTGTGCCGATCTGAAACCAGGAGCCAGGAGCTTCTTCTGGGTCTCCCATGTGGGTGCAGGGGCCCAAGGACTTGTGTCATCTTCTACTGCTGTCCCAGGCCATAGCAGAGAGCTGGATCGGAAGTGGAGCAGCCAGGTCTCGAACCGGTGCCCATATGGGACGCCAGTTCTTCAGGCCAGGGCTTTAACCCACTGTGCCACAGTGCTGGCCCCACAACTATTATTATTTATATCCTTAAGCTTTCTTAAGTGAATATATTTTTCATATTTTATTTTTTTTAATTATTTATTTATTTGTTTATCTGAAATGCAGAGAGAGACAGAAACAGAAAGAGAGACAGAGAGAGAGGAGAGAGAGCACTCTTCTGTTCACTCCCAAACAACAAGCAGCCAGGGCTGTGCCTTGCTGAAGCCAGGAACTTTGGGCCCAGTCAGGGTCTCCTGTGGGGACCCAGTCAGGCAGCAGGGACCCAGCACTGAGTATCACTTGCTGCCTCCCGGGTTGCACATTACTGGAAGCTGGAAACTGAGGTGGAGCTGGGATTTGAACCCAAGTATTCTGATATGGGATGTGATTATCCTAACTGCTGTCTAAACGGCCAGGCTAAACACCTACCTATGTTTTTCATATTTTCAGTTTAAAAAGTTAGTATAGTGATGTTTCAGTTTGCATCTCTTAGAGGTTTTTAGCTGGTCATCTAAAGCTATCCTGTTCATAAATACTAACATGTTAGCTAGCTATGGGCATTTTGATATTTAACACTTCATTTTAAAATGTATTGCCTTTAGGGGTGGGCATATGGCATAGCAGTTAAGATGCCACTTAGGATGACCACTTACCTCAGTTCAGGCTCTGCTGCTGGTCAGTTACCAGCTGCCTGCTGCTGTGTACCTTGGGTGGCAGAGATAGTGGCTCAGATAGTTTCCCTGCTTACCTTCTGAGAAATTAAGATTTTGAGTTCCCAGCTCCTGACTTTCACCTGGTCTACCCTGGCTTTTGTGTGCATTTGAGGAGTAAACCAGAGGATTAGAGATTCTTTCTCTCTCTCTTTGCTTTCTAAACAAAATACACATTTTTTTAAGTTTATGATATTTAGATGCAGATTTCTCAAAAGGGACACTTCATAGCCCAATAAAAACCTAATCTCACAATTTTTCAAACAATTTTAGAGAGTTCATGAACTTATCCAAGTCAGTTAAAAACTCCTATAATATTCATTACCAAAAAGCAATGATTAATCTCTGAGAGCACTTCAAAAAATTCATGGATTAAAAGATCATTTTGATGAAAAAAGTTTTTGAAGACCATGCCTAGATTTTTCATAATATGCATTTTCCATCAATTTTTTGAAGATTCCTTGTATATCCACAAATGCAGAATCTGGAAAAGGCTGAATCAAAGAAGTGTCATGAGGTAAAGTCCCATTTAGATAATGTTAAAGTAGAAGTATCTAAATCTAGGTGAACCCAGTCATTAATTTCTGTACTTCAGTAAGAACTATTCTGATTAAGTCGGCCTGAATACTGATATTTCTGAAATTAAAAAAAAATTATACCCTTGTTAAGAAATTCCTTTAAATGTTATTCAAACTTTAAAAATAAATTAAAAAAATTTAATACAGTGATAAAATTGAGTCAAAATAGTGGTATTTGCTACCATGTAGGAGACCAGGATTGAGAGTTTCCAGCTCCTTGCTGCAGCCTGGCCCAGACCTGGCTGTTGAGGCCATGGGGGGAATAACCAGTGGATGGAAGATAATCTCTGTCTGTCTGTCTGTCTCTCTCTCTGTCTCTGCCTGTATGTCTGTTGCTCTATTATTCAAATAAGTAAATAAATATTTTTAAAATGTCAGTTTTTTGAAAATACAGTCTTCTGAACATTTCCAGCTGAGAATGATGGAGTAATACATGTACTTGCTAAACAAATAGAATATTAACAAGGAAAATAAACTTATGTATTTACTAGCATTTAAAAGATATGCTAGTAAATACATAAGTTTATTTTCCTTGTTAAAGATATATGTGGGAACATATTATAGCTTGGTAATGGGAAAATATTCCTGAGTAATATTTAATAATTAATATAAATTTAACTTGGAAGGTTTTTATAAATTTTATTTTTATTTAGATTAGGATATATTTAATAATTAGAAGTCATTTAAGATGAAAGAGTTCTAACTAGAGTTATAAAAATTTGAGATGAAGTTTAGTTTCCCCCTCCATTTGTCCTCCTGTATACAAGGCTAACTGTAGCAAATAGTGATTTTTTTTCCCTAAAAAAGATGTTTTTAGAAAAAAAGAAAGATGATTTAAAAATCAAGTTTTTACATTTTAACTTGTTCATATTTTAATGCAGTTTAATCTTTTTAGGTATTTTGAAATAAATTTAGAAAGGGATTTATCTTGCTGAGTAATTACACAGGCAATTCAACATCTCATATTTTTAGTAAAACAAAGATAATATTTATCCCCTGCTTCATTAATTAGTAAATAAGTAATAATGAATGCAATCTCAGGCTGTATTAAAATATTATTGACAACTTTGGAATGATGGCATAAGAGTCAGACTAGTATTATTTTTATAAGTGAACTCTTGTATTTTAAGCACCACTAAACTTTGTATACTATGGTGATCACTTTAAACATGGTTTCATTTGTTTCTCTAAGTCTGTTACACATGAGGCAACTGGGGTTCCATGATTAAAGTAATTTGTTTAAAGTCATGAACTCAATAAGAAAACCCTAGAGTTTAAATCTAGATCTTTTCTAGAGCCTGTGTTCCTATTTCTGTATCATGTTGTCACCCATTTTCATGTGGTCTGATGACTGCTTTCTATGTAAATTTTTAAGTAAATCTTGTCTTAATGACTTACTACGTTTTTATCTTCCCATATTGTATGTTGTAGAATTTGTACTGAGTAATAGCCTGAAATATTTTTGTGTTGCTTCTTATACCATTTCCATATGAAAAAAATTACTTCCTAATTACTTCATCTCATTTATTTGTTTATAACTACATTCATTTTGTAGTTCTGTTTATGCTAGCTGTATGGCACATATTTTATGATAGTACCCCAGATATTTGTGGAAAAATGGAATTAAAAGTATCATTTATTTTGGTATAAAAAATTTTGAAATTCATTCATAGTTTTTAATATACATTTTCTACATTTTATGAAAAAGGTATTTTTTGCACCAAAATAAACTCATTCTTTAATTCCACTATTCCACAAACTTTTTAAAGTACTTTTGTATTATTTATTTAAATTCAGTTGTTTTTGCTCTCAATTAAGTATGTTGATAAATTATAGTACATAAATAACTTAGTAGAAAAAGTCATTATAAATGTTACTTTTACTGAACCTAAATATTGGCTTCAAAGGAAAGCATATTTTAAGGAATTAAACTAAAAATGCGGCTTTTTGACTGTACTTCTAGTTAGGGCTAAAGGTAAATAATCTGATAGACACTGTTAAATATGTACTTATGTCTGTAACTTTTTTATTGAATGTTTACCTTATGAGTTTATTGACTTTTTTGCCTATGCATTTTTGAATGCATATAGATAATATCCAATTCTGAACATTTGAAATACTTTCTAATTGGCTGTTTTATAGGTTGATGATTTAAAGGTTAAAGTGTAGTATTAAAAGTCTAAAAGTTCACATGATTGAAAATATCAACACTGGAATTAACATATATTTGGTGTGGTATTTTATGGAAATGATTTTTAAAGAATTTTATTTGTATTCCAAATAAACATTTGAATTCAAGTTTTGAGAGTAACAATGTTTATATAGATATGATTATGTCCATATATTGCTATTAGAGAATTTAAATATTTTTGAAAGTATGCTAATTCAAGAAATTAGATTTGTAGGTATGTCTGGACATTTTTATTGTGTGCTCAATGTGTACTTTTGTCATTCTTGTCTTTCACCTTTCATCCATCATTTTATTATTTTTTTCTGCTTTCTAATGGAGATGCTTAAACTTGAGGTAATGTGTTTTTGTAATAGTTTTTAATATTAATAATATCCTAAATATACTACCTCTTATTATCATATGGCAATTTTGTGTTTAAGATAATCTTGGAAATTCAAAGACATGCTCACTTTTGTTTTGTTAATCAAATTTTCAACCATCTTTAAATGATTATTTACTAATAGCAATAGAATATTAAAATAGTCATTCTAAAGCACCCATAGGATGTTTGTTTGAAATATCATTCCTTAATTATTTTGAGTTTTTTTTAAGTAAATGTTCAATGTTGGATTCAATAATGTAGCATCAAGGAAATACTAATCTATCAGTATAACATGGTGTTCTCATGGAAATTAATAAATTTTAATTCCTTCGAGAGAGAATGACTCATTCTTTCAGCAAGTGTTTTTTGAGTGCCTAAGTAGCAGTGGGGAATATAATACTGAGTAAGACAGAGTGCATGTTCTTTTCTTCCTTTTTTTTAAAAAAGCTTTTATTTAATAAATATAAATTTCATAGGTACAGCTTTAGGAATATAGCAGTTCTTCCCCCCCATACCCACCCTTCTACCTCCACTCCTGTCCCACCTCCTACACCCTCTCCCATCCCACTTTTCATTAAGATTCATTTTTAATTATCTTTATATACAGAAGATCAACTCTATACTAAGTAAAGATTTCAACAGTTTGCACCCACACAGACACACAAAGTATAAAGTACAGTTTGGAGACAAGTTTTACAGTTAATTCTCATAGTACAACTCATTAAGGACAGATGTCCTACATGGGGAGTAAGTGCACAGTGACTCCTGTTGTTGATTTAACAACTGACACTCTCATTTATGACATCAGTAATCACCTGATGCTCTTGTCATGAGCTGCCAAGGCTCTGGAAGCCTTTTGAGTCCACAAACTCCATTATTATTTAGACAGGGCCATAGTCAAAGTGGAAGTTCTTTCCTCCCTTCAGAGAAAGGTACCGATGTTGCTGTGGATTCGTTCCTGAGAGGAGCGTGGTGGGGACAAGAGGCACAGAATTACCACACAGACCCCGGGAGTCCGGTGAAAGGGGGCCAAGGCAAGCAGCCTGCAGACTCGTTTATTTTAGTTGGTACAACAGTTTATATAGCCAAGACAGCCAATCCGGTTAAGGGGCGGTCTATGCCCTAACCAATCACAGCCTGTTGCCAGGCAGACTCCATTTGCCATGTGGTTTCCAAAACTGTCCAATCACAGCCTGTTGCCAGGCAGGCTCCATTGCCAAAGCTATTCCTGAGTAACTGATGCTCGCTTCCCAGTGGCCATCTTGGCATGGCCTTCTCATTCCACCACAGTACCTCCTTCTTTGTTGGCTGGTTCTTTCCACTGGGATCTCACTCACAGAAATCTTTCATGTAGGCCATTTTTTGCCAGTGTCTTAGCTTTCCATGCCTGAAACAGAGTGCATGCTCTTGTAAGGCTTGTAGTCCTTTGTGGAAGCCAAACAATGTATAATAAACCTAATCACAATACAAAATCAGGTAATACTAACTGCTGTGAAGAAGAAAATAAAGCAGCTTTTGGGCTATAGTGAAGCCAGGAATAATGTGAGACAATTTTTCGATAGAATGGTCAGGGGAAAAAATCTCCTCCAGGAGGATAGCAGTGAGGAGATTGAAGTGAGCAAGAATTTAGGGAAAAGCCTTGGAAGAAGGGTTCCCAGGAAGAGGTTAGAACTAGTGTAGAAGTCCAAGGCACAGATGAGCTTGGCTTGTCAAATAGAGAAACAAGTCAGTATGGCAAGAATAGAGACTGTTCTTCGAATTTTACTGATAGTGACATCTGAAGAGGGAATGTAAATTATTTTCTTTGAAATTTCTCTTTTTGATGTTTATTTTTTCCTGAAATGTAAACATAATATGTGACCTTTATAAAAGGTTATGATTCATAATATGCAGAAGAAAAAGAGAGCGCCTCCTGTAATTCACTCTTTTTTTTGGTCCCTTTCAGTAAATTTGAAAATTTTAATGTTTGCATTTATGTTTATAAACATTTCAGTTTTTCGAAATACTTGAATTTAGTGTACAAAAGATAAACAAAACACCAAATATTTAGTTCTTTAGGTGTTAACTTTGTGGAATCATTTAGAAGAACCTGTCTAAATTCTATAAAATAAAACATGGCACCATATTTTTTTTTATTATATTTGCTTTGTATCTCCTTATTTCATTTTTTTCTACATGTTGTAATTTATCAGTAAGCCAGGCTTGATGTTACATTTGGCTTACTATATTTTATTATTTAAAGAAACTGTTTTTGTTTGTTTGAAAAGCTGAGAGACAGAAAGAGACAGACAGACCAAGAGTTATCTTCCATTTACTTAAATGCCTGCAACAGCTAGGGCTGGGCCAGGCTGGAACTAGGAGTCTGGAACTCAGTGCTGATCTACCGCTGGATATAGGGAGCCCAGTACATGAACTATCACCTGCTGCTTCCCACAGTGAGGGTACACATTAGCAGGAAGCTGGAATTGGAAGAAGTGCTGGAACTCAAACCTGTGCAGCTCTGATATGGGGTGTGGGCATTCTAAGTGGTATTTTAGCTGCTATGCCAGATGCATCCCTCAGCTTACTAGAATTTATAATCTTCAGCATGAAATCATGGTATTTTAATATAAAATGCTATTTATTTCTGCTTATTATATGTCAAAAACTTGTGCACTATCCTTTGGTAAAATATTTATAAGTAGAGATTTAAATGAGATAGTTTGTTTTGTGATCAGTTGATTTTTGTACTATATGATTAAACATTAAGAATAATTTAAAAAACCAAATTGTTCCTAATGTTTCTGTTAATATCCATAATCTTGCTAACAAATTGATTCTGAGATTTAATGTTGTTAGAAATAGTAATTTGAAATACCATCTCCACTACTTCTATCCGAGTTAAGGATATGTGATCAGCTTATTAACAGATGGTATGCCTTTAACATGAACACAGTCAAAAATACATGAATACTTAAACATTTTCTTCTTTGAAGTAAATGAAATTTATATGTCAATATGTCAGTTCTTATATGTAATGCTGAAACACCCTAAATATGGTATAGCCATAAAATATTGTGACAAATTGCCTTTCTCTGTATCAGAATTGGTACGTTTAAATGAATATTTTCCTTAAGAGGTCAGTCCATGCACATATATCAGATATGTTGCCATTCCTAAGGATGTTGTTTTGAACTTTCTTTTAATTGAATTTAAACTACTTTGTAAACCATTCAAAAATAGTTTTATTAATTTTTGGTTATTAAAATAAGCTCAAATGTCTGATCATTTAGTTCAGTCATTTACCTTATTTACTATGTTGTATTTAAAACTTAAAATCAAAGCCACCATAAATGGACAAAGATATACTGTCACTGAAAATCCTTAAAATAAAATGTATGGTAAACTTGGGAAGAGTTTCCAAACGAACTGTGGTGAAAGATCTCTTGAACAAAGGCATTACTGACACAATAAAGGGTTTTCTTTCCAAGGTGTCTTCCTTAAAGATGATAGCACTTACTTGTACTATATAATATTACATAATTATTGACGTGTTTAATAAATAACATTTTCAAATTTGTGCCTTACCCACAGTATAGAGCTTATCCAGAAACAGACAACAATTGTAACTTTAGAAGTAATTGTAAACTTTAGGAATGTAAAAAGTAAAGCCAGTAAGCAGTTCTAGAAATATAGAGTTCTTTGTTAATGTCATTTGCAGTAAACCATGACTAAGGCAATATCTTTTTCAATAGTGGTTGAGTTTTATAGAAGCTTGTATTTCCATGGTCTTTGCTTACCTGTCATTTCTTATTTTTTAATGATCAAGTAATTATTTTAATAAGAAATATTAATTTCATCTTTTTTTAAAAAGATTTATTTATTTAGTTGAAAGGCAGAATTACAGAGACGGAGAGATAGAGGCAGTGAGAGAGAAGTCTCTGGTGGTTCATTCCACTGGTGGTTGCACTAGCCAGGGCTGGGCCAGGCTGGAGCCAGGAGCTTCATCCATGTCTCCCACTTGGGTGCAGGAGCCTAAGCACCAGGGGCATTTTCCACTGCTTTCCCAGGTGCATTATCAGGGAGCTGGATTGGAAGTGGAGTAACCAGGGGTTGGAACAGTACCCGTATGGGATGCTGGTTCTGCAGACAGTGGCTTTACCCACTATGCCACAATGATGGCCCCAATTTTATGTTTTATAACATTTATTAAAATGCACAATTACAGATTCCTGTCTAGCTCTTACTCCTGACCATAGAGTGATCTAGCTTAATGAACATTTCTATAACTTTAGTTTGATAACTTTTTTGGAAAGCACATTTTTATTACAGCTGATTTGATGATTCAGATCAAAATCTGTTGCAGATCTGAAATTACGTATCTTAAAAGGAAAAGTTTATGCCATAGAAATTGGGGAGAAAATAGACATAACTTGTGTAACCTCTTTAAATTCTGAAGGATTAAAGTATAGAGTTTCAAAACTAATAAATTAAAAATTACAGTTTACTGTTTACTTCAGACACATAAAATAAGATGTCAACATTTCATTTCATGTAAATGAAATAAATTAAATTATGCATCTTGGATAGATTTCAGAAACTAATTTCAAGCCAAAAAAGGTGTGAAGTAGCAATAAATGTGATAAAGAGTCAAGTTGAAATTTCCAAGAATTATTTCAATTTATAACAGCAACACATATCTATGTAATCTTAACATCTTTCTTTCTTTCTTTTTTAGACCACGATAAGTCAGCTAAGGAGTGAACTTGCCAAAGGCCCACAGGAAGTTGCTGTATATGTTCAGGAACTACAAAAGCTTAAGAGTTCAGTTAATGAATTAACACAAAAAAATCAGGTAATAATTTTAAAGCTAGATATCATGGTGAATTGATTTTAACTATCTTGAATTTCAGTTTTTTGCATTTTATCTGTATCTTGGCTCAGTACATTGTTATTTACTCTGAATATATTTTAGTGTTAAATATATTCACATTATTGTGCAAAGTAATTTCCAGGAATCTTTATCTTGCAAAGCTGAAATGCTATGCCCCTCCCACTTAGCTTCTGATAACTATCATTCTACTTTCTATCTTTATGAATTTTATTGTCCTAAGTGCTTCATATTAGTAGAATCATACAGTATAATCATTTTGTGACTGACTTATTTCACTTAACATATTGTCCTCAAGTTTCATCCTGGTTATAGCTGATGTCAGAGTTTCCTTTTTAAAGCTGAATATTATTCCACTGTATGA